>NC_056746.1:1022868038-1022940538 GCF_019279795.1 Protopterus annectens | reverse complement strand
TGTTATTCTCCAAATAAACAAACTAGCTCAGTATCATTTTTCACAAATTCTGCCAGGAAATTACCATTATCTTTCTGTACTTGATATACCATATATTGTTTCTTCTTCTTAAGCTTATTGTCTTCCCTGGGAAGTGATTGCAAAGAATAAAAACAATGAGATACCATGTTAGTTTTCTAGCCTATTCTTTGATGTCTTCTATTCCTCATGACTTGAACTTCTTATTTCCTAAAGGGTGTGCTTCATTTTTTCTTTCAGTGTGTGCCCCCACTATCTGCTAGCCATCAGACCATTTCTCAGCCTATTAACCCATTTGTACCCTTCACCAGATCACCATCTAGTCAATTATTAGGGTGATTCAAAGATTTTTGAATTCTCCTTCTTTTTCACAATGTTTGCACTTAGTGAGGCACTATGGAAGTGACACACATCTGGGTGTTCTCCTCCAGTGATCCCTATCCCTACTCTTCTCCTATCAGCATGAGAGGCACTTTAACACTATCCTGTCTGCATCCAAGTACATGCAATACCATCCATTTGGGATAGGTGAATGGGCCACACCCCATTCACTTCTCCCCTTCTCTGCCTTCATCCTTCAGTGCCAGGGCCTCTAATCAAATTGCAGTTGCTTGGATTGCAGTCATAGTTCCACACCTCTATGCCATATGCCAGGTTAAGGGTGTATTTCTGACACTTTTCTGTATAAGTTATCCTAGCATCACCCTTTGTGATTGAATGTAAGACCCTGTCCTGCTATTTTCCATGTAAGAGCTCATCTCTAGATCTATTTATTTTTGCCTTTGCCTTTCTTTCTTCCTTACACTTTCTTGTTCATTTTATCAATATGCATTATTATCAATGTCTCTGCCTTACTTTAGGTAGGTCTGTCCTTTACTTTGGGCTGACTACTTTATTATTACCACCTGTGCACTGTTCTACACTTTTCACTGTATTTTCTATAGATACACACTTGCTATTGTTTAGACAGCTATTAACAATGTCAACAGCATTTACCTACATAACCTTAACTCCTTTCACACCTCTAATGTTCCAGTTTTTCATACATTTTTATTATAGCATATCTTATTTTATCTATCATTCTATGTCTTATAATAATGTTTCAAAATGATCTCACTCACTTCTTATACATTTATTAATTGGTTAACAGAGCATTCCTAAAGATTTTCTAGCCTATATTCCTTCTTTTTTAATGCATTTAGTTTCTGTGAGTACTTGGATTTTCTCTTTCATTCTTACCTTTAAATATAGGGTTAATTGCTTGAGAAAAAACTTATACCAGTTATGTACCTCTCATCAAACTTGTATCCTACATCAACTATAATTCAAACCTATCTTTCAGAGGGTACTCTAAAAATGTAAGAAACATTTACATGATATAAATCTATCAGCTGAATTTGTGACCTGTGTATCACTCCTTGTTTGCAAAGCTTTTATGTGTCATTCTATGCTTATAGGTTACTCCCTGCAATTCCCTCTTTATCCATTGCTTCCCCCTATCACCTCCTAACTGTTGAATTGCAGAGCTGCTAGACTTCCATCTCATCATGATAGTCCCTAAACTTTTCAGCGGATTGCATTTGTGATTTTACTGTTGCATAACTAGTAGTCAAATAGAAAACTAGTCCAATCCAATAAATTTAGGATTTTAATATCTCTGCTTACCTCCTTAAATTGATCACTTTTTAAACTTACTACCCTGTCTTGCATTATTACATGTGCTCTGGTTCTCATCTTCAGTAAAACTTTAGTAAAGTAAAAAAACACCTGAAATTTTACTTACCATCTATTATTGCGCAAGCAACTAAATAAGAATATGGAAATGATATGCATGCAAACTGTGAGTAAATCTTTCCACAAAGTTGTTTTTCTAAAATGTTGTATTTTCACAATATCTAATATGTATATGTCATAGAATTCTGGACTTTTAAAACAGAAATGTCAATTAACTTTTTACGACATATAGCTATGCATAATAGATAGAAAGTACAGTTTCCATATATGGGCCATAATTACTCAGCTGTTATGAAATATCGTAAAATACAATTGATATATCTCAAACACATTTAAAATTTCATTAACTAAGATAGTAGTAATCATTACCCAAATATTTTTCCGACTACATTTAAAAGAGGCAGACATTCAGTTACCAGATTTGTCTTACCATAAAAGATTATTATGTAAATACATGGAAACACAGACAGCAGCAATGTGAGGAAACAAAAAAGCAAACATCATTGTTGACATCTTATTATGGTAACAACAAAGTAATGAACAGCCAAGCACTAATTCCCTATTATCTTTCAATAAAAAACGTCAACTGTCTCTGTTAAGAAAGTGAATATTCAGTAAATTATTTGAGCTGATAGATGTTTTACATAATAATCAGCATTTCTGAATTCTGTGCTCCACAGCCAAATTAAGATGTAAAGAATATAAGATTAGGCTATATAAATGTGTCAATAAGTGTAAAGCATATGCATATTAATATGGTGGCTGTAAATGGAGATACTGAATAAGAAATGTGATCACTGAATAATTGCTATATAATTTCTCCAAACCAGTAAGAATCAAAAAGTGTGACTTATGAAAATCAAGATTTATGCTCTAAAGTTAATGTGTATGGTTGAGATAACACAATAAGAATGTTGAATAACACACATCACACATTTTTATATCTATAGTGCTTGGACCACTATGTTTATGTTCCAAGTCCATGAAGAAGATAAACGTTATGTCTAGTATTTTCACAATTTTTTACACAACACAGCTACTCCACAACGTTTGCTTCTATATTATATTTCTGCCCCACAAATTTCTGTTTGCAGTCTTTCTTCATTTGTCAGGAATCTTCTACTGTAACATCCACTTCATACTTAGCACACCATTGCTTTAGCCATATCCTTCTTACTGTGTAAATAATACTGTTCACATTTTCACATTTACTGAAAGAACTCTAAAAATATTGTTTTTTTCTTTTTAAGTTTAAGGAAAATGTTTTTTTTTTTTCTTATTTTTACTCTTTCCCCAACTGAATATTGTTTCTGGGTTTATGTACAAATAATCCCTGATTTTCAGAATCTGAATTTTCACAAGATAGAACTTCAAAGAATTGTTAGTATTAATCACTTCTCCTGACTTCTTTTCCTGCATGCACTTTCCCTCCTCTTTCCCCCATAGTTTTTCTTCTTCTACAGTTTCTTCTTCATCAAGTTCACCCTCTTTCCAGCCTCTTGATGTCCTTCCTCGTGTATGTTTTCTTCCCTTTTCCCTTCTTTTTCATTATTTACTGTTTGTTATTGACAATTCATCAAAAAGTGTCTCTTTTTCCACACAACCTACATGCGGGCACACATCTTCTTGTTATATGTGCTTGCTCCCCATACTGATTACATTGTACCATGTCACAATCATTAATTAAATATGAAAAGTGTCCACAAAAAGATCACAATTTCACCAGCTAGCATATAACAAAGCTGTCCCTCTATGATCCGCTAGAAAAATAACACTTGGAAAGTGTTTCACCATGATTTATTCACATTTCAAAACAGCTTCCAATCTTCACCCTCCATTACCTAAATTTCTCTCATCTTTAACTTTTGAAACACTATCAACAATTTTACACAGACCTGACATGCATTTTAACATCATCTTCTTTCAGTCCATCCATTCTAAACTGCAAAAGTATCATTTTTTAACATTTAAGTTACTACTAGAAAACAGATGACTGTTCCATAGATAAATGTCCTTTTTGTTACAAAATTCCAGAAAATTTGTCATCAGTCCATCAGTTTCAGAAGTTAAGTCACAAATAGCCTCTGTCCTAATATGTATAAAAGACCAAATTTATTGAGCTTTAAACCATGAACAGTTATCAAATTGTCCCACACATATTTGCCTATGACATTATAATTGTTGTTCTTATTCTCATAACTGATCTTCTCTTCACTTCTTTTTAAAAACAGTTTCACTTGCAATGTGTTGGTCCTCTTCTGTTTTGACAGCTATCATTGCTACATATGTTTTAGTTAGTGTATTAGCTGTTGATACAAAACTCAGAGACCTTCTCAGTATGTTCCTGGTTTCCTCTTTTACTTTCTGTCACTGCTGCATATCTTTTTACAGCTGTATTTTCTGCTCACACATTACCTGGTTCCTTTTTCACATTACCATCTTCAGCACCTCCAAAAAAGTTATCTGCCATCTCTCCCTATGAAACAGCAGAACTATCACCTGGATCATCTTGCTCAATTATTTTTAACAGGACATCATCTGCAAGCCCTCCTGACATCAGTTCTAATATCTGTACCACTTCAACAGACTCTCTTGCTTCATTCTCCATGGAAATATCTAAATGCTACTCATTTATATCATCCACCACATAGGAATCTTTGGTTACATTCTGAAGCTTCATATTGAACACACTTTTCTCCAAAGCCTCACTTTGCACTTCCAAACTCTTTTCTGTTCAACTCCTTGTTGGTGCTTCCCTTAAGCTTCTTCTTTGCTACTGTAGGATCCCTCTAGCACTATCAAGCAGCTCCAAAGAATAGGGGCCCTTTATTATTCAACATGTATATATGGTATATACAACTTTTCTTATTTACAATAAAAATGTACTTCATTTACAATATATATATACATTATAAACAAAATGTAACAGTTTTTATAAACATATAGCTGAAATAATGCATTTTCCTTTTACTACATAAATAGCTTCTTCAGTTGTCATTATTGGACCCCACTCCATTTTCTACAACCAAAATCTTATTTTTTTACATCCCACTTCTTATTAAACATAATTTCTTTCACTCTTTGATTACATATTATCCAAATTATAGCAAATGTCTTTTTACCAATTTTATTAACATAAGTTTTCAGCTTGTCTCCCTAATATCTATACTCAATCATATCTATTTTAAGACTATTTACATCCATATAACTATCTAAATATTTCAAATCTATTATCTTATTCCATAATAATTTAACAGTTTTACAACTCAAACAAACATGCTTGCTGATTTTGAATTGATTACAATATAAATATAGTTTCTATTACTTTTACTTTTACTTTTATAGTCATATTTGCTTTTACTTGTAATTTCTGTATCTTTAACCTCCATAACAATCATGATATTCCACAACTTTCCATTATTGTCTTAATTGTAGCCTTTTCTTCTTGCACACATCTTTCTGAGGATAAATGTAAAAAAAAAAGTATCCATAATATTATGATGCAATAACATTCTGTCTTTTTCAATGTCATTAATTTTTATTTTTCAAAGCAAATTTTTGTCTTGATATGTAAAAGGCTACATAAACTATAGAATTTATAAACTCTAAACCACGTTCTTTTTTCCATATAAAGTTACTCTTTTTACTGGATTCAACCTTAATTCCCAAATAAATGTAAATATATTCCTATAGAATACCTTTTCAAGATTCAGTGGAATACTAAATGTAGTTGCTAAGTAAGAAATTCTAGCAAGTAAACTTGAATTGATTAAATGTATCTTTTTCTTAAAGGAAAATTTAATGTCCTCCAAAACACATACTTTTTCCATGACCTATACTTTTTTTCTCCTACATTTCTCATATCTTCTCTTTTTCCAAGTGTCAATCCAAGTGTATTAATCCCTATCCTATTACAAATAATACCTCCTGGCATGTCATCATAATCTATACCTACACTTTTCTTTTTATTTATAAAGAAACCTATTTCTTGCATAAATTCCTGTAAAGAATGCATCCATGTATTATAACATAATCAGAATACCTAAGCTAAATATTCCATATCTCTTAATTCAATATTAATATGAGTCAAAATAACATCCATTATTAATGTAAAATTAATATTACTCAAAGGTCAACCCTGCGTTATTCCATTTTCAAGCACAGTTCCCTTCCTAAACCACAGTTATTAATATTTTTACTATATTTAACTTATAAGCTGTAACACATTTTTTAACTTATTATGTAAACTGTATGTATGAAATATCTTCCATAGGACATTATACTGAATTGAATCAAATGCCTTATTTAAATTACCCACCATTAATTTCCCTCGATCCTTCTTATAAAAATGTCATCCACTAATTCTCTAATGACTAGCAGTAAATCCTGTACTTTTTATATTTTATACTATAAATATATTTATTTATAATATTACTTAAATTACTTTCAAAACTCTTTTGCAAAACTTTCATAAAAATCTTATAGTCAGTGTTATAAAGAATTATAGGTCTCCAATTCTGTATTTCACACTTATCTTCTTTTTTTCCATATGAATTTAATTATAACACTACACAGTTCTTTATATTTAAAAACCTTTCTTAACTATTCATTTGTTATTTTTAAAAAGCAGCTCTTTTTAACTACAGCCATATTCTCATACATTCTCTACTCCATCTGGCCCTGCTGCAGATTACAGATTTAATTTTCCTAAAATATTTTCCAGTTCTTTAATTCTAATCTTTTTTTACAAATCTGTATTGTCTCCTTTCAAAAGTATATACACTTTCCAGTCCTTAGTACATTGTACATTCTTCCTTCTAAAACTTTCTTTAACATTTCCTTCCACTATTTCCATAATCTTATCTTGCATGGTTTGTAATATACCTAACCTATCTTTCATTAGTCTCATAATACTGTCATTTTCATTAAGTTTACCCAAATATGGTGTGATTTTCTCCTTCTTTCCTTGCAAAAAATATCAGTTTATATAGTAAATACTATATTTTCTTTTATTTAAATCATATAATTCTTTTCTTTAATAAAGTAACTTTCTTCATTCTTGTCCAAACGTTCACAAATATCCTCATTCATTTGATCATAATATACTCTTTCCTTTCTTCTTTTTATATTTTCCCTGCTTTTATAACACTTTTTATATTTTTGTTTAAAAAAACAACCACTGTGCAGACCAATCTTTATAAAAAGGCCTCATTTTTATGTGGTCCTTTCATAAACATACTGCATCCATCTTTCATTCCTTATCCTATTTCACTTCATTAATCCTTTATATTCCTTTTCCTATCTTTATATAATCAGAATTATCTTTCAGAATAATATATATATATATATATATATATATATATATATATATATATATATATATATATATATATATAGCCTTGTGATCTGAGAAACATGTCTCTAATACTTTTATGCCCAGTTTTGTACCCTGCTGACACTAAAAAATAATCTGTTTCTGTTTTACATTCACTTCTATAGAAAGTCCAAGTGCTCTTATTCCATATACTTAAATTTCCATGTCTTATAATATCTAACATGCTTTTCACATCACTTATTGGGTTCATATTAAAATGCTGAAAACACATTTTGTCGAAAGCGTTTTCGTTGACACATGTAGGGTGAACAGGCAAAGCAGCAAAGTGGTTGTTCAGTGAATTCTTTCTCTGGGAAAGAAGCCGCTTGACCACTTCGTTGCTTTGCCTGTTCTGGAGTGCAGTGTGGTCCCTTGTCTGGTATAGCTCCTGAGCGTGATTGTGCAACAGTTATTGACCTTAGGGTTAGGATGCGGGTTAAGATAAGTGCATATGTATGAAAGCCTTTACTTTTTGCGTTAGATGTATGGTTGAGTTGCGTGTGTGTTTTCAGCTGTTTACTTTTGTTTTGGGGGGTAGGACTAGGGTTAAGGTAAGCGTGTTTGTGTTTGGAACTGTTTATGTAAATGTGCGAGAGTTAGTGACCTTAGGGTTAGGGTGCGGGTTAAGGTAAGTGCATATGTTTTAAAATGTTTACTGCTTTTTTTTCGTTAGCTGTATGGTTGGGTTACGTACATATCTGTGTTTAGTTGTTTACTGGTTTTTGGTGGGTATAATTAGGGTTAGGGTGTGTGTATGTGTTTGGAAGTATTTAATGTTTTTTTTTTTGGGGGGGGTTAGAACAGTGATTTCTTTCCCTAGGAAAGGAATCACTGTTCTGTGGTTTCGACATTTTCAGCATTCGCTGAATATGTGTCGATGAGACACCATTCACTGTTTTCAGCTTTCAGTGTTATAATATGAACCCCACTTATTTTGTCTTATGTTACAATCTCTTGCAATAATTATATCCATATTTACTCCTACATTCTTAAATATCTTTAAATATCTCTTCCCTTCTTTTTTTTTTTTTTTTTTACAAATGCATAAACCACTATAAATCTAAATATCTGATTTCCGCATCTTATATCAACAATCATAGTTTGGCCTGCAGTAACAAATGTAAAATCTAAGACTTTTTTGTCTCGTTATAGAAAATAGGTATTCATGAGCAAGCCTCTTTGCATAAATTAAAGATCACATTTTTCTCCACCACACTTCCAACTGCTGTCTTTCTTCATTGTTTAAAAACCTAGAATCTTCTAATATAATAATTTCACTTTCCTGTTTCTTACACCATACCAGAATATGTATTCTTCTTACAATATTCTTTAAACTATTGATATTTAATGCATGTACTTTACACAATATTTTAAATTTTAAATATTAAAGAACTCAACCTTTCCCTTTCTTTTTCTGTTTATTATGTCCTTTTACCATTTTTCTTTTTCTGTCTCAGGCTCTCTTACCAACAGAATTCCTTTTTTTGTTTAACTAAATTCCATTTTATATATTCACTGTCACTTAACCCTGATTCTTCCCCCTCTGCCGTTTTAAGAATAAACTTTCATTACTAACTTTTTCTAAATCTACTTTAGGTTCTAAATCATTTACTTCCTCACATTCCATTTGTACACTCTTTTTTTGTTTCTGTTGGTTTGTCCTTGCTCTCTTGATTCTGCTCTATTAATGTTTCTGCAATATCCTGCACTAACTCAGTTACTTTATAACATTACACCCCCAAATGTCCCACTTTCTTACATTTGTAACATTTAATTTCACAATGTCTTATATCATGTCCAATTTATCCACCCCCAAAACATTTTCTTTTTTACACAATTATTTATCAAATGATTATGTTTCCCACACAAAAAAACATGTCTTTGGCTGCCCCCATTATTTCACCATTCCTTTGTCCCCTTCCACATTTATAACACTTGGAATATGCACAATACTACCTTTGTTTCATTTTTAAAACAACATTGCAGTTCCATGCACTTGCCTATAACCATGTATTATCATACATGTTTATAATAGTTATTACTTCTTTGCACACACTTAATAAATACTTTTTTAAAGTCATGTTTTTCAACTTCAATTCTAAATTGAATATTAATTTTTTTCTTAGTTTTTCTTTGAAAGCTTTAAATACATAAGTGTTCCAAAGAACACATTCTTTTTTTCATACTATCCTAGAAAATTCTCCATAGCTTTGCCAGTCTTAAAAATAATGTTTCAAAAGGCTTCTTTATTAATATGAATACATGCTTTACCTCATATACTATCACTCCTAAAGGTGTTATTATTTCATCACATACCTTGTATCTATCCATTCAACTTTCTTATTTCTTTTCAATTCATACCTTGAAAATCTTCTTTCTTTCTACATTCACAGATTACTTTCCTTGTCTTTCTTTCTCCAACCATTTCAGCTTATGACCTTCTATTTTTGACCTGTAGAATGTCTACTCTTAAATTAATACCAGGCAAACTGCCCTTGTGGTCCATTCCAAGCCAAACCAATTACCCCATGTTAAATTCAAACTCTGCAGCTTATGACTATAAGGTGAATACTTTAACCACTATGCCAACCTTTCACCCTTGGAAAATAATCAAATGGGTTCTTAGGGAAAACAAACTAAGGCCAGCAGGAAGTAGCTTACTAGCATCTGATAGGCTTAATCTTTTGTGCTGTCAAACATTTTATTTGTATTTTTTCCATTAAGTTACCCCATGAAAAATCATTTCCACTTTCCGATTCACTGGCGTTCACCAGCTCCATCAGCTAATCAGCCCACAACCCTTCCGACTGGAGGATTGTGACAACACAACTCTGTGTTGCCTCTTCATCTCTGAAGAGATTTTGTTGAAATACCTCTTTGGAGTCCATTTGCAGCTTCTCCTCTACATACTTCTCACCTTGAGAAAGTACAAATGATTTCTCAACTTCTTTACATAAATACCCACATTACAACAAAGGCTTGAATGCCTTTGTGACAATGACTTCTGTCTCCCTTTCCTAACACTTCTTATCATTGCATATGTTTTTTTCCATTAATTTGACTTCCTGTTCAATGGTAGCATGCTCCAAACACACCATCCTTCTTTTGCTGTCCTCCTCCATGCTTGGAATGGAAGCCGGAAGTGCCACATGAAAATGTGTCCTGGTATGCAAGAGTAGTTTTTTTTTTTTATTTGTATAGAAATATAAAATTCATATTTTTACATATTTACAATATTTATATATTTTGACATCATTCAATACATTGGTATTCCCATTTTAAGTATTCCCCCACTCTTTAACACACTACCAAAACCATATTTTCCATTATTTTTGTCAAAGTCCATTTTCCATTGTATTTGATTTCATTACTTCTTTCATTCCATATAACCCATGTTACATAAAAGACGATTCTGTCCATTTTCTTTGCTTCACTCTGAATCTAGTCCCATAAAACCCATACTCTATCATATCCATGTTTAACATTTTAAAATTTAAATAAGTTTTAATCAGATCATGTTTACATACTTCTTTCCACAGTTTTTCAATTCACTCATATTTAAAAAAAAATATGTTCTGTAATTTCCAATTGTTTGCATTTATCACATATTCTGTCCTGTTTTCTCTTATATGGCATATTTGCCTCCAGTGGTAATTTTCAACCTTCACAACAAATCATTGCATTCTTTATTTTATTTTTTATAATTTCTGTATCTCACCATTATTGCTTTCTTCTTATCTATTTCTAAGTCTTTAATGGATTCACCCACTAAAAGGATCTCATAATGTTAATATACTGCTCTTTTGTATTCTTTTCTATCACATTCTTTTTTAATTTCCACAATACAATTTTGCTGTAAAATTCTTCCATTTCTTCATTAATAATACTTTTACTTCTTTTTTTCATTTCTATTTCTTCCCATATTTCTCTATATTTACTATACATTATTGTTTCTATCAAATCTTTATTATTTTTTCATTATTCCCTTTAGTACTTTATACATACTTAAAGAGGTTGCATGTACAGTTGGATTTATTTATTTTATTTTACATTTGGTTACCGGGAAAGTCCGACTGGACAATAGTCCTTTGTCAGTGGAGGGCCAGGGAGAAATGCTCCACATATAACAAACATTAACAATTACAAAAACATGACAAATGAACAATGCTATAAAAATTTTCATCCATGAAATCTAAGATAAGAGCACAAGACTGTACATCAACCAGGAGAACTGTCCACTTATAACATAGATTAACATGTACAGCTTCATAAGAACAGAATACATTTAACTCATTACATCCAAGTGACGCCTCCAGGTGCATCTGCAGTTAACTCCTACTAATGCTCTAGGTGTCAAATATTGCTTGTTCATATTTGCATCAATAATGCCAAAACCATGCAATGTACAGTGTTTTAAGAGTTCATGTTAAAGCTTACACAGTACCAAACTCAACTGCAGTAATATTTGACCTCTCTCTAGTGCAGGTAAATAGATATTAAATGTTGTTTTATTATATTAATTTATATAGATATAACTTCCACATTTTTCTAAATATTAAAACAAATAAGTAACATAGACAGAACTCCTTCGCCTCATATAAAAGCTCTCAGCCAGATGAATAAAATGCTGCTAACAGTACATATGTAACTTGAGTGGTTACTGAGATTTTGTAAGTTGTTTACAAAATATTAGAAATGTAATAGTTTCTGTGTTTACTGTCACTTATAAAATTCGGTTTAAGACCTAGAACCTAAAGAATACCACCACTATAAAAATAGTTTGTGCTTAAAAGTTTACCATTTATACTTCTTTCATAATCCCTATGGTTCCAGAGATATGAACATTTGTTTTAAATGTGAGGACATAATTTGATTCTGTCAAAAGGCTTAGGCCTTGCCCATTGGAAGGTATAGTGCAAACTTCCTGAACTCCATTGGAGTGAATGACTTAAATCAGGGCTAAGATTACAATAGTAACAGTTACATGTCAACCAAAATCAATACAACTCTAGTCTATTTATACAAAAATTCCATTCCATATGTTCTGGTCATGGTACAAATAAAAGAATACACAAATCTCTCTACATTGAAGAAGTATTAGGTGATAAGAGTAAGAGAAGTATGTGGAATAAAACTAGTAAGATAAGAGAAGTCAATAGTCAGAGAGTGAGGGAGGAAGGTTAATTGTGGGTGAGCAAAAGTCAGAGAGTGAGGGAGGAAGGTTAATCCTGGGTGAGCAGATGGAGTTGGAAATAGAGTAGCCTGGGGGAGTCACAGTTGTGAATCCAGTTTGCTTGAAGGCGTGTTTTCATTGATTTTTTTTTTTAAATGAGCCACAGATGATGTGACTGTTATATTAGTGGGTAAGGTTTTTCATTTTTTTTGCTGTACAATTTGAACGGAGGGATGCTCCTGCAGAGTTGTTGGTTTTAGTGACTTGAAGGAAAGGTTTCGGAGAGATGGGATTATCAGCCCCAATATCCTTTGCTCATCTTTCATATATAAAATTCCTCTCTTAACCAGGTTCAGTCTTGACCCCAAATGAAAAAATGATCTGCATAAATTCTTTTTCGTATTTCATAGACATCATATAAACATTTGCCATATAAGTTATTTTACCTATTATTATGGTATTTATTAAATGTGCTTTCTTTTTATATGAAAACCTATATGTTTTCCAGAATGTAATCATGTCCTTGATTCTTTTAATACATTTTCCCATCGTTCATATCTGTATTCTGTTATTTCAAATAGTATTCCTAAAATATCTATAGTCTTCCTATACTATTTACATACCAAAATCCTTTATTTTTCTCTTTATTAATGCATAATCCAATTTCCTTCAACCATGAACTTAATTTTCTATTATTTTTTTTCCATCCAGACTTTATCTTTTGCTATTATTACAGTATTATCAGCGTAAGTACACATTATTGGCAGCTGTATTTCCTCTATCATTCTATAACTTCCCTTACTTGACATTTTATTAAATTCCATTACTACTGTGTTCATAGTTATAGCAAAGATCAGACTGCTTGTAAGATATCTTTGTTTTACACCATGCTATGTTTTCAATTTTTCCCAATCCAGCAAATTATGTTCAGTCCCACAAAATTCTTTCCATATATTGATTTAATTATTTGTAATATTTTTCACTTATGTTATATGCTTGTAGAATTTCCCATTGTAAAATTTCTCATAATGCTTTATAATGACTATTGTCATGTCTTACTAATGTCCCCTATCAAGATTTTTTTCCACTTTTTTATTAATATCAGTTACTTCCATTATTATCCACAACATGTCTTGGCTCCCCTTTCCTTTTCTCCCAAAAATCAGATCATGTAATCTTTCTATTTTGCATTATAATCTTTTAGTTACTCTTCTCATGAAAATTTTATAGTCTGTGTTCAGTGTAAATGTTTTTTTATTTCATCTTAATCTCCTTTCTTTAATATAAATTGTATCATACCTGTGCACATTTCTTTATACTAAATTCCTTTTTTCTAACCACTCATTCGTTACTTCTATAAGTTTTAGACAGTCATACATTTATTTATACATACTATATTCAGTTTTGTCCAAACCTATAGCTGAATTCAAATTAATATCTTTCATTATCTCATTCAACTTACTTATATTTATGTTTCTCTCTAAATATTCATTATCTTCCTTATTTAGTTTTTCCCAATTATAAATTCATTCTGTTGACTTCTTTTTTACTATATACATCTAATACATACTATTTAATTATTTCATATGTTTCTCCTTGTCTTTTAACTTACTTCCCTTCTTTATTTTTTAATTCTCTTTCCTTCTTTTACTATCTTACATAAGTATGGTGCTACTTCTTTTTTCCTTGCAAATAATATTTTGTTAATATAATAATGTATTAAATTTGTCCTGATTTCTTCTATATAATTAGTTTTCTTTTTCATACAATGATTTTTGTTTTCTATTAACTCTTTAAATATTTTTGACTTAATATTTTGTATTCATTTTTTTCTTTTTTCTTTTCTTTTCTTTTCTATGCATTCTAAAAATACTTTTTATATATTTTTAATTTAATTCACTGTATTGTCCAATTTTCATAAAAAAATGCCTCATGCCAATATGCTGTTGCCATAATTCTATAATTTCTTTTATTTCTCCTGATTCTAATTCTTTTTCATTTACTCTTTTATGCCTTTTCCTATATTGATACAGTCCTCATTTTTCTGAATTATTATCCAAATTGCCAAATGATCAGAAAACCCAGTATATCTGATTCCTTTTTGTGTAATTTTTAGGCCTTCTGATATTCTTTATTCTGATATTATTTCTTTTATAATTCCAATGTTTATTTTCTCATATTTTTAATTTTCCATGTTCATAATTTCAGTAATTATTTTAACATCACAACTATTATTTTTATTACAATTAAAGTCACATGTCATTATTATATCTAGACAAATTTAGGAATACTTTTAAACATTATTTCTCTTATTTATTTTATTTTATTTATTTCAGTTTGATTACCGGGGAAGTCCACTGGGCCAAGAAGTGCCTATTTTCAGTGGAGGCCCGGGGAGAAAAGCTCCACATTCAATACAATACAGTGTTGGTTACAAAATACAAAGGTTACAAAATGTTGTAGAAGAAGTACAAAATACAAAAGAAAAACAAAAAGTTACAAAATGTAGGTTATAAATTCAAAAATGAAAAAAAAAATTCAAATTTAATATACATGATGAGACTTTTTTTTTATATTTACAGGGTAGTAGTTAATTTGACATCTGCTAGTACAGGCTCTTTGGATAGATGGGATTAAGCTTGAGAGTATAATAGAGCAGGAGTAAGTAGAGCAAGTAGAGCTTGGAGGGAAAGTTTATGTAGGGTGAAAGCATGAGCATTTCCATTTGGAAGATAGGTGAAGGAAGAGTTGTTTTTTGAAGGATTCAATATTGGGGATAGTCCTAAATGAAGAAGGGAGAGAGTTCCATTTTTTACCTATGGAGAAGGAGAGTAGAAGCTGACCAGCGGGACGTTTGGGTTTATGAATAGAGATTAGGTTTTGGTGTTCAGATCTCAAAGATCTGTTTGGAATGTAGGGGGGAAGAATATTCTTTAAGACTGGGCATTTATCAGGGGAGAATATTAGTTTATGAGTGTTGGTTAGCTGGAGATAGTGTAAGTGGTTAGGGAGTTCTAACCAGTTCAGGGATTGGAGGCAGAGGCAGCGGTGAGTTGAAGTTTTGGATTTTGTGGCAAATTTGGAGATCTTATTGTAGCAAGCTTCAAGTTTAGAGGTGATGGATGTGGACAGATTGGTTAGAAGAGGGGCTCCATAAAGAAGAGAGGGTAGAAGGTAGGTTATTGCCAGTGTGTGCCTAGAGGAGTTGGAGAGAAATTGATTGTTCCTATATAGCATGCCTAGCTTTTGGTGGGGTTTCTTTATGTTTTGTAGCATGTGAAGATCGAATTTGAGGTGTTCATCTATGGTAATGCCAAGGAGTTTTGCTGTGAGGACTACTTCTATTGCAGTGGATGATTTGCTTTGCACCTTGAAAGTGTTTTTGTCAAAGGAGAGAACCTTGGAGGGGAGAAATATTAGGATTTTATTTTTATTAGAGTTGAGGGAAAGGTGATTTTTGGTGCATCCAGCTCTCAGTGGTGGAAAAAGCTATTTGAGTTTTATTCAGTAGTTCAGGAATGTTAGGGGCAGCGCAGACCAATGTAGAGTCATCAGCGTATTGGATGACTGTAGTGTCAGGGATGACAGAGTGAAGGTTATTAATAAAGATGTTGAAAAGCATGGGTCCAAGGATGGACTCCTGGGAACATCAGTAGGAGTAGGCAGGAAGAAAGAGGAGGAGTTTTTCCATTTGACAGCCTGTGATCTGTCGGATAGGTAGCTGGAGAACCAGGAAAGAGTGTTAGAGGAGAGAGTGAGGTTGGCAAGGTGAAGAAGAAGATGGGAATGGGAAATGGTGTTGAAGGCTTTAGAGAGATCTAGCAGAACTGTGAATACTATGAGTCCAGAGTCTCAAGCTAGATTGACAGTTTCTAGGAAGGATAGTAGGGCAGTTGTGGTAGTATGGCCAGGACGGAAACCATGCTGGATGGGAGTAAGAAGGTCGTTCTGAATTAGGTATGGCAAAAGTTGAAGGTGGACACATTTTTCTAGAATTTTAGATATTGGTGAGAGGAGGGCAATGGGGCAGAAGTTAGAGATAGAGGTGTTTTTGCCTCCTTTGTGGAGAGGAAGAATGTAGGCTGAATGCCAGAGTTTGGGCACATATGATTCATTTAAGTATCTATTAATCAGGATACTGATTGGGAGAGCAATTCCTTCAGCTGCACATTTGAGGAAAGAGGAGGGTATGTTGTCTGGGGCATTTGAGCAAGGCTTTAGTTTAGATAAAAGCTTTTTTATCAGAAAGGTAGATACTGGTTTGAGATGGAAATAGGGGGGGTTGTTATTTGGGGAGGTAGGTGCTTTGAGGGGGGAGTTGGGAGGGTTCGTATTTGGGAATTTTTTAGTTAGTTTAGCTATGGATTCAGTGAAGAAGGTATTGAAGTTGGAGCTAAGTTCATTGTTAGTTAAGCTAGGATCAGGGCAGGGGTTATTTCCAGATCCTGGATGGAGAAGGGAGTTAACTGATTTCCAGAATTACTTAGGGTTCTTGTTCTTTTGCTGAAATTTATTATAGTAGTTTTTTTTGTGTTTGGTAATAAGTTTTTTTACTTGGTTGCGGAGTTGGGTATATTGGAGTAGGGCAGAGGACAGTTTATTTTTCTGGTAAAGGTTCCAGGATTTGTCTCTGTGGTGCATAATTTGTTTAGTTTCTTTGGTGAGCCAGGGGGCAGGATTGTTTTTAATTCATTTGTTTCTTAGAGGGGCTAGGGACTTGAGTCTTTAGGAAAATAGAGTTAAAAAGCTCTACAGCATCACCAAGAGGGAGAGAGCTTAGGATTTGCCAGATAATTTGTTTAAGGATGTTGGAAAAAGTAGAAGGGTTGAAATTGCTAAGGTTACGAGTTTGAATGTAGACATGTTGGTGTTGGATGGTACTAGTTGATCTATGGATGAAGGCAGGGAGGTGATCACTGAAGGTGTTAGGAATGGTGCCAGTGAGAGTGATTTTGTTAGGATGGGATACAAGTATCCAATCAAGGATGGAGCCTGGGGGTTGTTTTTTGTTAGGATGAGTTATAGAATGGATTACTTGAGTGAAGTTGTAAAGGTTAATAGATAGAAGAGGGGAAGGAGAGTTGATTTTATTCCAGTCAATATTGACATTGCCTAGAATAAAGTTTTCATATGTTATTTCGGTTGAGGCCCAGTGTAGGATATCTTTGAGGGTGGAGATATTATTGCTGGGTGAGATGTATATAGAAATAATGCAGATTTTTTTTGTTTGTTCAAACGGAGAAGGCTAGTTGTGATTTCAGAATTTTTGAATTGAGGGGTATGGATTTGGAGAGGAATTAGGGAGAGAAGGTTGGAGTAGATTAGTGCAGAGCCTCCAGCTTTTTTATTTAAACGGTCGCTTCTGAGGATGTGGTAGCCAGGAGGTAAGATTTCAGAGTCAGTGATGTGGGGTTTTAGCCAGGTTTCAGATAAGGCTAAGATGTGGGGTTGGTAGTTATTGATCCAAGCATGGACAAGGTGAGATTTGTTGTTAAGGCTCTGGGCATTTATAGTGAAGATCTTAATAGTACTAAGAGGGGAAGAGGGTGGAGTTGGGGAAAGGGAGGATGTCTTGTTTATAGAGGGTGAAGAAGGGGGGTGGAGGGATGGTGAGGTTTGAGCTGAGGCAGGGGCCAGGGTTTGGAAGAATGTCTCCAGATAAGGCTAGGATATTGTAGGTAATAACTTTTGGCCTGAAGTGTGTAGGAGGAAGGTATTTATCAGAGGTTAGTAGAAATTTAAGAGAGGAAGGTTTTATAGTGCTAGGGAAAAGCTTAAGATGGAAGAGGTGCAGTAGATTGGGACAGATAAGAGAGGAGGATATGTTGTGAAAGTGAGAGAGTAGTGAAGATTGCAGTTGAGTGGTAGGGGTAGTTTGGGTAGGGGGAGGGAGTTGGAGGGCTATATGAGAGTAGGAAGTCACATAATATAGCGGTATTAGTAAGATGAGGAGTAAGCAGGGGAGTCGGATGGTGTAGGGATAATGGAAGGGCATGTTTGGAAAGGGTGGGGACGAGATAGAAGTAAGGTGAGGAAGATGAAGTACTAGTTAAGGTGGGAAGGTACAAAGGAGGATGAGGAGAGTTAAAGAGATAACAGGGAATAGGGGATGGCTAAGTCAAAAATGGTGTAGGTTTAGAGTGGGAGGAGTAGAGGTGATGGAGGAAATGGGAGGAGGAGTATAGTATGATAAGACCAAGGGGGAAGGATAGTTAAGAAAAGAGTGTGATAGGGTTATAGAATAGGGGAGGGGTAGTAGTAAGAGGTCTATGAGTGGATGAGGGATTTGGTAGGAGGAGTTAGTTAGGTATAAATGTAGCGGTGGTGGGGGCAGGTGGGAATTGGGGGCAGGGTAGGGGAACGGAGTGAGCCCACAGGGCGAACAGAGCGGGAAGAACCAGAGAAGGCTAGAGAAGTTCAAGAGCCAATCAGTGGAACATTGAGGCAGAGGGTAAATTTGCAATATGGGGAGTAGAGGGAATCAAGTAGGTTAAGATAAGAGTGGGTTTTGAGAATGTAGGAGAGAGTGAAGAGAAGAACAGTCCAGCTAGAATGGGCTAAGAGAGTATAGGAGATAAAGTAAGAAGAAGAAAAATTAGAGCTTAGAGAGAAAGCCTGAAGAGAGTGAAAGTAAGTCTATTATAGAGTGAAAATAAGTCTATTATAGAGGGGGGAGGATGCCATCTAGTGGAGAGTTGCAGAAGTGCACCTTATTCCACTAGGATAACCTCTGGATCAAGGTGGACTGGAGGAAGAAAGGAGCTGGTGTAATTCGGGGAGCAGGATGAGGGGGAAGAGCAGGGAATTGGAGTGAGGGGGGATTAGGCTGCTGGCTTTCTGGCAGGGAGTACAGTAAAGCAGCTAGCAAGGTTTAAGCAATAAGGTAATAAAGGTTTTGCAGCAGATGCACATACTTCCTGGGAATCTTTTTGGTTTGAATTCCGAAAGGGGATGAGGCTGTAGAGTAGTTGCTATTGCTTGGGCAATTGGACGAGCTGTCTTAATATAGTCAGGACTAGGAGTCCATCCAGGCTAGATCACAGGGGTAAAATCAGGGTCAAACAGTTCCTGGGAATCTTCTTGGTTCGAATTCCGAAAAGGGGATGAGGCTGTAGAGTAGTTGCTATTGCTTGGGCAATTGGATGAGCTGTCTTAATATAGTCAGGACTAGGAGTCCGCCCAGGCTAGATCACAGGGGGAAAATCAGGGCCAAACAGTTCCTGGGAATCTTCTTGATTCGAATTCTGAAAGGGGATGAGGCTGTAGAGTAGTTGCTATTGCTTGGGCAATTGGACGAGCTGTCTTAATATAGTCAGGACTAGGAGTCCGCCCAGGCTAGATCACAGGGGGAAAATCAGGGCCAAACAGTTCCTGGGAATCTTCTTGGTTCGAATTCCGAAAGGGGATGAGGCTGTAGAGTAGTTGCTATTGTTTGGGCAATTGGACGAGCTGTCTTAATATAGTCAGGACTAGGAGTCCACCCAGGCTAGATCACAGGGGGGAAAATCAGGGCCAAACAGCTGGAAAACAGGAGAGAAAGATGTAAGAGAAGTAATATTTTAGAAATGTAAAGCACACCTAGACACCTAGTAGCAGTAATAGGCAGTTACTGTACATACATTAACAGTAAAGACAAACAACATGTAGCAATAATAGTAAAAATAAATCGACAGGATAGCTAGTAATTAGCTACAAAAGGAGTTAGCCACTTAGGATATAGAAGTGCTCAAGTATGCTCTATGCTACATTTAGGCAATACATAAAAACAAAAAAAAGAAAAGGCTAGGGGTAATGCAGTGTGCTTTGTACGGCCTCCGGAAGACTACTTTGGGAGGGAAACACATGTTTTGTAATGAGCGGTTGGAGGCTGGCATAAGGAGGGTGCATTTAACAGAATCCAGCATTTAGAACGCTCGGTTTACCATGTTGCGCACCAATTGGGTATAGCTCATTTAACATAGAACAAGAGCTTATTTAATTCTAATACAGGTTGCTGAAGCGGAATACGCACTCTAAAATAGACAGGCAAGTGTCGGGATGCAGAGTGCTATAAACACTTGAGAGGAGGATGCATGTATGAAACATGCATGGGGGAGTTGGTGTCTATAATAAAATAACAGCCAGCATACTCCACGGTGTGTTATAGGTTACTTTATCCTATATATTTCTCAAAAACCACAGCTAACAACCTTTACTAAACAAAAAAAAAATCACTATTCTCATAAGAATTGCAGTTAATAGCTGTTAACAGAGATAGCAATCGCCAATCACACGGCGTGTGAAACAAAAAGATAAAAGCATTTATCAAGCAAACTCTACATCGATTGTGCAACACGTTAATCAATACACTCCACAGATAGCAAATAACAGGGTTTAGCAGACTGCAAAGGCTAACATAGCATTTATAGTGCAAAGCGCATTAAAGAGTAACAGTGTATTTATAGTGTATAGCGCGCTGAAGAATAACAAAAAAACATGTTTTAACAGACTACAAAAGCTAACATAGCATTTCTAGTGTATAGCGCTTTAATGAAGGGACATACCCGAAGCACTCTATGAGGGAAAACATATACAGAGTAGAAAGTACTAGCGACTCAGCGACCAGCACACATCTAAATATATCAAAATACATTCAAGCACAACATGACAGTCTTAGCACTTTCTCAGTAGAGAGCAAGATGGTATTAAGCAAACAAAAAAGCAACAATACAAATAACAAAACAGGTTATGCTTACTGTAGGGATACACATGCAGCCAGGACGCACAGCAGCCGAGAACTGGACAAGTTAAAGATGGCGCCCAAAGTTTGGGAGGTATTTTATCACTTCCAAAAGGAAGTTCAGGAAGAGGGGGAAGGTGGAGCAGAGGGAGAAAGCAGGTACAGACCGGAAGGCAGTAAGTCTGGGAGGAACCAGAGAAGGCTAGAGAGGTTCAAGAGCCAATCAGTGGAACATTGAGGCAGAGGGGTAAGTTTGCAGTATGGGGAGTAGAGGGAACCAAGTAGGTTATGATAAGAGTGGGTTTTTAGAATGTAGGAGAGAGTGAAGAGAAGAAGAGTCCAGCTAGAATGGGCTAAGAGAGTATAGGATATAAAGTAAGAAGAAGAAAAATTAGAGCTTAGAGCGAAAGCCTGAAGAAAGTGAAAGTAAGTCTATTATAGAGTGAAAATAAGTCTATTATAGAGGGGGGAGGATGCCATCTAGTGGACAGTTGCAGAAGTGCACCTTAGTCCACTAGGATAAATCCACTAGGATCCACCAGCTGGCGTACAGCAACAGTGGTCCCACTCCACAAAGGTGGAGCCTCTACGGACCCTGGAAACTATCGCCCCATAAGCCTGACTAGCTTAGTCTGCAAGGCTATGGAGAGGATCATCATGGAGCTTATAAACAAAGACATTGGGGACCTACAGACACTAGATCCTACCCAGTTTGGCTTTGTCAAGGGCAGATCCTGCCTTTTGAACCTGGTTGACTTCTTTGAAACAGTCACCAAAGCCATAGATGAAGGGAAGGTAGTCCACACAGCCTATCTGGACCTTGCAAAGGCATTTGACACAATACCCCACTTGAGCATCATAGCTAAGCTATCCAGCTTAAATATAAACCCCTATATCACAAGATGGGTCGCAAACTGGCTCAAAGACAGAACCCACAGAGTGAGAGTTGCTGGAGCCATGTCAGACTCGAAACCAGTCACAAGTGGCATCCCACAGTGTTCTGTCCTGGGATCACTCTTGTTCGGTATATACCTTTCCGAGGTACAGGCAAACGTGGGAGGACTATGGCTCACCAAGTTCGCAGACAACTGCAAACTGGGTGCCATAATCAACTCTCCAGCTGATACAAACATCCTTCAAAAAGGTCTCACAGAGACAGATAACTGGTGCCAGCACCATGGTTTAAAGCTAAATGCCAAAAAATGTATAGTCATACCCTTTGGCAAAAACAATGTGCCCACAAATTACCACATAGGTGGAAACCCATTAAGTACAGAGAAAGTTATTAGAGACCTGGGGACCCAAGTTGATAACAATCTCTCCTTTGAAAACCACCTTGCCAAAGTGGTTAGAAAGACCTTCTACATAGCCCACCTCATCATGAAGGGTTTCACATCTAGATCAAGAGAGGTAATTGTGCCCCTTTATTCATCCCTCATCAGGCCCATCATAGAATACAATGGCCCTTTTGGGATGTACCTTACCCGACACCTGCAGCAATTAGAAAGACCCCAAAAGTATCTCACCAAGAGGATCAAGGGTCTCAAACAGATGCCATATGCTGCTCAATTAAAAAAACTCCAGCTGTACTGAGTTGCATACCGCCTACTTCGAGGCGATCTATGCCTGACATACAAAGCTATGTCAAATCCAGAATTAATGGACATGCTCCACCTCAGTAAATCTAAATCCCTTAGAGCCACACGCTCGAGGGACTTGAACCTCAGCACAGAAATAAATAGAACTTGCTGGAGGGACAGGTTCATAACCCAGAGGCTCCCTTCGCTCTGGAATAGAATTCCAGTTCATGTGAGGCAGAGCACCTCACTGAATCTCTTCAAGAAGAATCTCGATAGGTGGATGGGGGATCGTAGGTTTGTCCCAGGGATTACTCCCATGTCACTATTAGACAGAGGCACAGTAAACTAAACCTTAAAAAGGGCATAGTATACTCAAATGAAGGGGTGGCGTAAGCCATACAGAATTGGGCTAGGCTTATAATTGCCTCAGGGCAGATAGCCTAGTATGAACCTATGAACCTATGAACCTATAACCTCTGGACCAAGGTGGACTGGAGGAAGACGGGAGCTGGTGTAATTCGGGGACCAGGATGAGGGGGAAGAGTAGGGAAATGGAGCAATGGGGGTTTAGGCTCCTGGCTTCCTGGCAGGGAGTAGAGTAAAGCAGCTAGCAAGGTTTAAACAATAAGGTAATAAAGGTTTTGCAGCAGATGCACATACTTCCTGGGCATCTTCTTGGTTCGAATTCCAAAAGGGGATGAGGCTGTAGAGTAGTTGCTATTGCTTGGGCAATTGGACGAGCTGTCTTAATATAGTCAGGACTAGGAGTCTGCCCAGGCTAGATCACAGGGGGAAAATCAGGGCCAAACAGTTTCTGGGAATCTTCATGGTTCGAATTCTGAAAGGGGATGAGGCTGTAGAGTAGTTGCTATTGCTTGGGCAATTGGACGAGCTGTCTTAATATAGTCAGGACTAGGAGTCCACCCAGGCTAGATCACAGGGGGAAAATCAGGGCCAAACAGTTCCTGGGAATCTTCTTGGTTCGAATTCCGAAAGGGGATGAGGCTGTAGAGTAGTTGCTATTGCTTGGGCAATTGGACGAGCTGTCTTAATATAGTCAGGACTAGGAGTCCGCCCAGGCTAGATCACAGGGGGAAAATCAGGGCCAAACAGTTTCTGGGAATCTTCTTGGTTCGAATTCCAAAAGGGGATGAGGCTGTAGAGTAGTTGCTATTGCTTGGGCAATTGGACGAGCTGTCTTAATATAGTCAGGACTAGGAGTCCGCCCAGGCTAGATCACAGGGGGACAATCAGGGCCAAACAGTTCCTGGGAATCTTCTTGGTTCGAATACCGAAAGGGGATGAGGCTGTAGAGCAGTTGCTATTGCTTGGGCAATTGGACGAGCTGTCTTAATATAGTCAGGACTAGGAGTCCACCCAGGCTAGATCACAGGGGGAAAATCAGGGCCAAACAATGTAGGGATACACACGCAGCCAGGACGCACAGCAGCCGAGAATTGGACAAGTTAACGATCTTTTTTGTTACATATGTTTATAAAGCTATTAGTCTATATACATTTCCATCATATATCCACTACAGTTATTCAGCCCAGTTCCACTACTGAAATTATTAATATTTTTTATATTTTTTGGCATAATATACATATACCTGAGCATGCTTCTTTGTCTATGTTCCAAATAACAGTACAATTGCAAAGTTTTTCTGTTTGCACCCTTTCTTCTTCTGTTAAAATTTCTAATGTCTTCTAGAACTATTCCTTAAGCATCTACTGAAGCACACCATATTAATACTAATTCTTCCTTTAAAATTCCACATACTGTTCACATTCAATGGTAATATTTTCAGCTTTATAGAAAAGTTATCAGAACAACTTTTTATCCCTTACCTTTCTTATTCTCTTTAACCATTATATTTTTTTAAAAATGTCTTTTTCATTCCATAACTCTCTCTCCTATTGATTTTTTCTTGCATTTTATAATATGCCACTCTGACTCTTCCCAATTTGTTTCCAATGTTTCTCTTTCTTTTCATTTTTGATTCTCTTTGTTTTTCCCTGAAATTTAAATACCACTTCTGTGTTTTCTTCTTCTTGTGTTGTGTGTTCTTGTACAACATTGTCTAACTCTTTTTTGTATAATTTCATCTTCATTTTCATTGTCATGTTCATTTTCATTTTTGTTTTCATATTCTTATATTTCTATCTCACATTCTAACTATGAATGCTCTGTATTGCCACATTTCTTACATTTTGTTTCACATTTCTTTGCATTATGGCCTGTCTGACAACATAAATAACATATTTTTTACATTCATTAATTAAATGATCACATTTTCCACAAAAATAACAAGTCTTTGGTTGTCTTATATACCTTACAAAACCTATATTGCCATGCACATTAATAATACTAGGTATGTGTATTACATTGTCATTTTCTATTTTCAAAATTATTTCACATTCCCAACCCTCAGTCTATAATCCTCTTTCATCATAGAGTTTAGTAGTGTCCAACACTTCTTTACATATTGTTAACAAATATTCAGTCACTTCTTTAGCTTCCACTTCAGTTCTAAACTGAATTTTTTTTCTGTTTGCACCACATATTCTGACCATGGAAAGTCTGCTTTCTTTATTCATAAGCCCCTAAAATGTTTTCAATAGCCTGACCAGTTTCAAAAAGCAAGTCACAACAAGTTTCTTTGTTAATTAAAATGAAAGGTCTTACTTCTTCAGCTTTTATTCATAGAGGTCCAGGCCTTTTTCTTTTTTACTCCTCACCCAGACAACATATTTTTCTTATTCTCTGTCTTCTCCTTAGTTCCTTCTTCTATTGTTTGAGCACAGTACTTTTTCTGGAATCTTCTCTGTCTCTTGTTCCTTCTCTTTTCTTACCTCTTCTGTTTTTTTTTCCATAATGTCACTCCAGGATACAGCAGCTCCACTTTCTTGTTCATTCTGGTTATCTTCCAGATACTCATCCCACAACTATGCCAATTGCAGGATTGAAATAACAAATGTTCTGCTGTTTCTGCTACTTCAAACAGGTTTTTCTGAACATTTTCTTCTGAATCCATCTCCACCACTGCATTTAGTTCCATTTCTTTTCTGATCTCCTCACCATCAACAAACAACATTTTCTCTAGTCCTGCCTCACCTGAAAACAATTTTGGCAGTGATTCTACCATTTTTTCTTCAATTTTAATGCACTTAACTTCTGAATATCTTTGGCTCTCAGCAGTCATGTTTTCTCCCTGTTCTTCCAGGATGCTTCCTCACCTGGAATAGGAACAGGAAGTCAGGATGTGTAACACACAATCTCTTCCCCCTACTGCCAGGAGTAGGGGAAGTTCTTTAATGTTCTGTCCAAATTTTCCCTCATAGTATCAATAACACATCAGGTTTCCCCTTAAAAGAGGCTTCTAGCTGAGTGGGACTAAAGTGGACAACAAAGAATAAAATAAAAAAAAAAATGTTTTTTTTTTGTTTGTTTAGCTGCAATCCACATTCTCATATTACAATGCCTCTTAAGTCTGATGACTTATCATCCCCTGGCACTAAATCTTGCCTCCTTATAACTATAATCTCATGTTTCATTCTGCACATTATTGTGTGTCAGTTTATTTGCATAGCTGGAACTATATCTATCAACAGAGAATATAATCAAAGCTATAAACTTGACCAGGATTCATAGACATTTAGCACATTGCACATTACAAATTAGCATGGTAGAGGTGATGTGCAAGGTGTGAGTGATTCAAAGATACAGATAGCAGTTGCTAAAGAGGTAAAATAACATGATATGTAGCATATATTAATGAGTGCATCACATAAAAATAAGGAACTGCATTCAAATAGCCAGATAGTGAAAGAAAATGAAGATACGGGCAATCAGTTCATAAATGTATAAAATGGGCATGCTGTGCTGTGGTGCATGTCTGTGTTTTACACCAAAGATTATGGTGTACATGAGGTGAGAAATAGCTGGATTAGTAGTTGCTATTGTGCAGAAACATATTTTAATAACTACAGTTGAAACTGGTATTCATACTCTTAAGTGTTGCAGGCATCCCCCTCAATGGAGAAGGTGCAAAAAGCAGCTAACATATCACATGTTGAGTCACCAGAAGATTGTGCATAATTTTTGTATGGAAAGGAAGACTATAAGGGACTGTTCTGAACTGAATTGTCTACATGAGGAATCAAAAAGGATGTGTTGCATGCCAATTCCTGTGAATAATAAGGCTTGTGTAGCTTTAACCATCTTAGCTGCAGTGTCATTTCAGCAAACTACTGGAAATGCATTAGGAATATCACAGCTGTCAACATCTTGAATCCTGAATCAGGCCCTCAACATTATGCTGCAGCATGTGGATGAGCATATTTGGTTCCCCATGACTACAGAGAAGAGAATTAAAACCATGTGGGCATTTTACAGCATTGCCTGTTTCCTTGATATTCTGTGGAACATAGGTGATACACACATTGCAATCAGGGGTTTACCATTTCCAAACAGACTGCATCACAACAGCAGGAAGGGCTTCCAGTCTCTTAACTATCAAGTGTTCTGTAATAGCTAAAACAGTATCCATGTTGCACACAGGCAATTCCTGTGATTCTCACATCTGGCACACAACCAACATATAACAAAGGTTCCTAGGTAGAGATTTTCTACAGGGTCAGCTATATGGCATGTGCACACAAGAACAAAACAGGCAGGTCTATAACCATAGGCACCATGAAAACAGGGAGCAGGCCACGTACAAATATGTTGTTTATTGTGTGTTACAGGTTATGCTGGATATGCCGTTGAGCACTGCTAGATACCCACCTCTCAAGACTATACAGAAAATGCCCTGTAGTGCAACACATATTGAAATGTGTAATGTAGTCGAATAGGTATTGCACCTATCAAGAGACATGTTTATTGCTTAGATATGTCAGAAGGAGCACTGCTGTACTGTCCTGAAATATACTGTGTTTGCAGTGCTTCACAACATGGTATTGTGCAAACACGTGAAGCTGCAGATTAACATCTTATCAGGAACTACCATGCCAGTAGTACCAGCAGGAGGAGGGCAACATTGATAGTCAGGTAAGATGCGCACAGCAGCAGTACCAAAGTCAGGGCACAGGCAGACACAGCATATTACAGCACTAGCAAAGATGGGTATCTTCTTCACAAAGTATGGCCAATGACACAGACAACAGAGAACAAAATGACTTGTACTTTATCACACTCAGGCCATACAGGGCCCTCCACTGACTTTTCAAACTGTGCCTCAGACATTACCATGCTCATATATATTAGGGGTGTGAGCAGGGCACAGTCATCATCACTTGCACTGATTAGGGGCACACCATGTCAGGTGACTGT
Organism: Protopterus annectens; assembly: GCF_019279795.1. Lineage (NCBI taxonomy): Eukaryota > Metazoa > Chordata > Ceratodontiformes > Protopteridae > Protopterus > Protopterus annectens. The sequence goes on along the minus strand of NC_056746.1, from coordinate 1,022,912,606 downwards.
AACACTCTGAGATGAGGAAGGTCATGGAAGTGAAACAAGGTAGCCGTACAATTCTTAGAATTTGTGGGTAGTCAGGAATTAAGATTCAAAGATCAAAGAAAACATTATTGTCATTTAGGAAACACAACTGCAACCTAAACAACATTTTGGGTATCAGCTCATCATCAGAGTACAGAGGAAAATTAAGTATAAAAAGAATAAGACATGATGTGTACACAACTATTCTAATGAATAATACACATAAAAAATACTTCTTGTTGCTCTCCTATCTAGGATGCAATAGAAGAGTCTTCGTGGGTTCTGTTCAAGCAGCTTTATTTTATACAAACACATTACTATAGAAGACTACTAACTTAAACATAAGTAACTTATATACACACTAACAACTGTGATCATGCATGCAGTCTCTCTCTGGCTGCTCCTTCAAAATGGCACTAGGGATTGCAAGTGTTTGCAACTTATACATGCACACACAGCCTCGCATCCTTCTTAAATATATAGCATACACATACTTATGCTCTGATCTACAGCCTCCCTCTTTGAGAAATAGATCATGCAATTGTTATGAGACTATTTGGCATGCAGAAATCACAGGTAATCCTTAGTCATGCATTATACAACACTAAATACACATGTATATACAATCAACTCCACGTTGCTGCGTATTTCACACTAAACTTAGATACTCGTCCATATCGTGTGACATAAAACTGGGAATTAGTTTGAGCAACTGGAACATTTTCTGTAAAATGATTAACCTGTAGAATGTTCAAATCATTTTCTGGAATGGAATCAGAATTTTGAATGCATTCTGTTCTGGAAACAGTATCTGATTCACTTTTAGACTTAGGACCTGCATCACAGAAATAATGCTGTGATTGCAATGATGATGATGATGATGATTCTGGTACAGGAAGAAGATGTCTGCAGTTCCTCCTATACTCCACACTCTCAGAGTCTACAAAGTAAGATCTTGGCTTGGCACAGATACCTGTAATCTGTCCTATTCGATCAAATCGTTTTGTTGTCTGGATTCGTACCATCTCTCCTTCCCTCAATGGACAAAGTAATCTGCTCGATCTGTCATAACCAGATTTTTGGATATTATGCTTCTTAAACAACTGAACCTTGATGGTTTTATTTTTCTTATGTTTAGGCTGAAACAAACTGGAAGAAATATGTAGCGTAGTTCTAGTTTGCCTGGAAAGTAGTCTTTGAGCAGGTGAGCCAAGAATATCATCATGGGGTATGTTTCTGAGATTAAGCAAATTCAAGAACACATCAGTATTGTCACACTTTGACCTTTCAAGTATTTGCTTTACAATGCTCGTTCAGCTAGACCATTGTACTGAGGATATTCAGGACTACTAATGACATGTACAAAGTCCCATTCTTTTGCAAATTTCAGAAACAACTGGCTAGTAAATTGTGTACCATTGTCAGAAAAACGTTTGTGTGGACTACCATGAACTAAAAAATGACATTGCAACTTAGTAATAACAGTAATGGATGTTAGGTTAGGTAGTAAATCAATCTCAAACCAATTTGAATAAGAGTCTACCAAAACTAAGTAGAGTTGATTGTTCCACTCGAAGATATCAGTTGCTACAGTAGAGGTAGTTCAGGAACTGGACTTAGCTGAAGCAGTTCTCTTTGCAGATGTGGTTTAGTATGGGTCTATATCACCACATTGAATGGTTATAAGTTCAAACGCCCTTTGTTTGAACCGAAAGGTCCGAAAGCCCTAAACTGTGAAGTTACGGAACATCAATTTTTTCCCAGGGAACAAAGTTGGTGGACCGTCTTCGGGGCTTTGCTATTTCCTCCACTGTAGTGCGATCCTGGAGTTGGTATATTTATGTAGGGGGGTGGGGGCGAAACCCCCCACTTCAGTTTGTTTTAAAGTTGCGATTTTTTTTTTTCACAGAGCAGCAATTTTTTTCCCTGGGAAAAAAATCGCTGTTTTGTAGCTTCGCTGTTTAGGGTTTTCAGACTTTTAGGTTCGAACAAAGGGCATTCAAACTTATCACCATTCGATGTGGTGATATAGACCTGCTTAGTACTGTTGCATACTGAACAAGCTGAAAGTGCTTTATGAATGTCTTTTGGTAATGAAGGCCAAAATACTAATTTTCTAGCTCTTCTCTTAGTGGATGTGGACCCCGGGTGACCACAATACAAAATCTGGACATATTCTTGTTGTAAGGAAGCAGGCATGATAATTTTCAGACCTTTGAAAATAATGCCATCTTCCATCAATCATTCATCTCTGTAAGGAAAATATGTTAGCACTTCATATGGTACACTAGATTGCTTTGACTTCCATCCGACATTAATATAGTGATTGAGCTTTTGTAAAATTGGACCATTCTGAGTGTGATCTCTCAACTCATCAAATCAAGTGGTGGAAAAAGTATGCACTGACATCACATCAAAGTGAAAACTCTCTTTGTTAAGCTGTTATGTTGTATTTTTGGGTAATCTGGATAAGGTATCAGCCAGATAGAGCAATTTGCCTTTTATGTAGACCATTATGAAATTGTACTTTTGCAATCTGAACATCATTCTTTGCAATCTCACTGGAGCGGAATTCATAGACTTCTTCATAACAGTAACTAGAGGTTGATGATCAGTTTCAATTTGAATAGCTCGACCATAAACATAATCATGAAACTTGGAACATACAAATACTATTGCCAAAAGCTCCCTCTCAATGTGAGCATACTGCATCTCAGCTTGGGTTAGTGTTCTAGATGCATAAGCTATTGGTCTGCCCTTTATGACTGCACCTAGACCAAATTTTGAAGCATCTCAGGAAAGAGTAACTGGTTTATTCACATCATAGTATCTTAATGTAGGTAGGGTGGAAATTTTCTCCTTGAGCTTTTCAAATGCCTTCTGGTGTTGTTCCAACCATGACCATGCAATATTTTTGTGTGTTAGCTATCTTAAAGTAGCTGTTCACTTGCTGAAGTTTGGTATAAATTTGCCTAAATAATTGACTAAGAAATGCTGTAGATCTTGTACATTATCTGGTACTGACATTTCAAGAATAGCTGCTTGCTTGGTAGGGTCTGGTCTCTAGCCTGTATTTGTAAAGAAATGTCCTACATATGTAACTTCTAGGTGCCTGAATTTGCACTTCAGAGGACTGAGCTTCAAGTTTACTTCACCTGCTCTGTCTAGGTTTCTGTCATGCTCTGCTTCACCACTGTCTCCTACCAATAGATTGTCTACTATTATGGCACATGGATAACTCAAAAATATTTGCTCCATTGTACGCTAGATGAATTGACTTGCAGAATTTATTCCAAATGGCATCCTTAGGAATCTGTATCTGCCAAATGGAGTACCAAAAGTAGCTAGAAATGAGGATTTGCGATCTAGCATCACTTGTCAAAATGAAATCTTTGCATCCAAAACAGAAAATATACGGTCTATATTGAATCAGCGAATGCTTAAAAAAGCGAATGCTGATTCATCGACCCTATGTAAGCAGAAGTTTACAATCCCGAACATCCAGAACAGCGATTTTTTCCCAGGGAAAAAAAAACGCTGGGCTGGTTTCAACAGTTTGCCATTTCCTCCAATGTGGTGTGATCTCGGAATTGGTATATGTGGGGGGGGGGGAGCCCCCCCACATTATATAGTGTTTTAAGATTTTTTTTTTGTGGAACAGCGAATTTTTTTCCATGGGGAAAAAAAATCACTGTTCTGAGTGTTCGGGATTGTAAGCTTTCACTTACATAGGGTCGATAAATCAGCGTTCACTTTTTTAAGCATCCACTGATTCAATATAGACTCAAAATACAGAGGCATTCAGTACTGAGCTGCAATTTCTTCGATTGTGCGCATTGGATGACATGATCTTTTCAATGCTTTGTTCAGATCTCTTGGGTCAATGCATATTCTGATTATGTCTGAGCCTTTTTATGAGTGGCTACCATGGACGACACTCATTCTGTTGCTTCTGTGACTGGACAAATCACACCTTGCTGCACCATTTTATCCAGCTGAGCTTTAACTTTATCTTGTATAGCTATCAGAACTTTTCTTGCTGGTCTGACTACTAGAGAGATGACTGGGTCTAACCTCATGGCATACACAACTGGAAGTTTGTCTAACTTGTCATTGAAAACATCAGCATACTCTGAGAAAATGGCTTCTGGAAAACTAGAACTCAGAAATGCACTTATGTGATGAACTTCTTTAGCAAAAGAAAGCAAATTCATTCTTAAGGTGTTTATATTACCTCATCGAAATTTTACTACATTGAAGCAATAAATGTCAAACACGACTGATGCAGTAAAATATTGAATGAGGATAAAAAACAAAAAAAAACAAACAAAAAACCCCCTAAAGGGCATAGGCAGGGGGCAAGCCCGCCTGCACCCTCCATGTGGGGGGCTGCACCCTCCCACACCCCCCACTACTTAAATATACCAACTCTGAGACCGCACTACATTGAGGTAAACGCAAATCTCCCCCTACGGAGATTTTGTTTACCTGGCCGATATTCTCCGCTTTCGATATTGTCGTGCTGACAATATCAGATTCAATATTGTCAGCTTGCAACAATATAATATAAACCCGCCTTAAGCTATCTTTGAGACCCAATAAAGATTGCACTGGTCTTCAGACTACAAAGAATAACAAGTTGTAACAGTCCTCTGCCAAATAACATGAAAGTATCATGAATCTTCGGTTTGAATTTCTTCATCTCCATAAGCAACAAGTCTTGCACTACTGGTTACATTGAGTTGTTCATTAGATCTCACTCTTGCAAATGTGTCTGTTGATATAATATTACTCTTTGAACCAGTGTCTACTTTGAGCTCTATGGATTTTCCATTAATCCGGACAGTGCAAAATACTTCACTTCTTGTTAATAAGTTCACTGCATCAACTCTTTCACCAAGCACTGATATGCCATCTACATAGAAAGCTGACTGCTTGAGCTCTACTTGATCAACTTGCTTACTTGTGCTACCTATCTTTACAACTGTGTATGGCTTACTTGATTTGCAAAATTTTGTGCGACTTAAAGGAATTACAACTTTTGTCTGGCTTCCAGAACTTGAATGGTCAGAACAACTTTACTGTACTTAATTTATTGTTTAATTGTATGTTGTTTGTATGATTTTTTTTGTCATAGAAGATTTAAATTTGCTTTTAATTCTGTGGTTACTGTTTTTGATTATTCTTTTCTTTTACAATATTTTATTCATATGAAGTTGAATATGGATTCCTAAAATGAGTATGCAATTAACGATTTGCTAATGCACAAATATCTAGTACAGTGTAATAAATGCTCTGCATATTTAAAGGTAACAGCTGATAACACTGCTGATCTGTGTTCCTTGTGTCAAAAGTTGGATGATTTGCTCACCATTGTTAGAAGTAAATCTAGACTTGATGATGATTGCACTTTTGCAATTAGCATGACTTGGAGAACTGTTGTTTCATATATTAATGACTGGACTGATGAAATAAATAGTGTTAGGCATAGAACAAATAGAACACATTTAGGACATGATGTATCTATTGTCTGCAAAAATCTTTCAACCCCTATCAAACAAGACAATGCCCCTGACAACTTTGGAATTCTGGATGCAAGTATTCAACAATCTGAGGATCTGGTTTGTTTAGAAAGAAACAAAAAAAGAAAGAAAGGAAGAAGTTCACAACAAATAACAAGGAAGAAAAATAAACTGATTAAAAAGGAAAGAGAATACGTAGTAAAAAGGACACCTCTTTGTTATGTAAGACACAGATTACAAGGAATGATGATATTTTTCTATCAGAAAACCTTCAGACTAGAGAAGAAGGTATAATTTTTCCAACAGAGAAGGTAGAAAAAAGAGGCAAGAGGCAGGTGAAAAGGAAGAAATCAAAACTGAATGTGGAAGGATTGAAGAACACTACTTTTAGAAAAAAAAGAAGAGAAAGACAGACGCTGACTGCATGGCTCAAGCTATGGATTTACAACACCAGTTGGATGAGAGTTTAATACCCAATGAAAACAATCAGATTAATAAGACTAATGGTGATGAGATCTATCCTTTGTAACCATTGACAGAGCAGATATTACTGTATTAGAAGCTGAAAATTCTTCACAACTGGCCACCAAAGATAGTCGTGTAATTGGAGATCCAATTATTAGAGGAACTGATACTTATATTTGCAGAGAAGATAATGAACATCAAATAGTGTTATGCTTGCCAGGACCAAAAATAGAATATTTGAGGCATGCCTTTGAACACCTTAATGTATGGAAGTACAGAGCCACTTTTATTTGTGTTGGTACAAATTATATCATCCGCAAGGATTCTCTGATTATCGGTAGGAAACTAACAGCCCTCTTAGATAGTATAGCTTGTACTGGTGTTAGAATGTATTTTTCACAAATCACCTATAGAAAAGATAGTCAAGTCACAGTGTATGAAAAGATTTTTGGGGTAAATAGCTACATGGAAAAATGTCCTGCTTTAAAAAATGGAAATGTGTAGAGCATCCAAGCCTAGTTTTGGGCACAAATGTGTTCAGGCAGGATGGCATGCATTTGTCAAGAAAATGGAAGAGAATTTTTGCAGCAGATATTTTGCAATATTTGACAAACACTAGGAAGGATTTTTGCCAGATAGAAATTTTAACAGTTCACAGATAGCAGCAATTGTTGTAAATCTAATGGTTGTTAATGCAAGGAGCATTAATAATAAGGTTTTTTTTTGGAAAATTGACTAAGTTCCCAAAAGATTTATGTTATTATTGTCTGTGAAACATGGTTAAAGAACAATGACTGGAAACCAGTTCTGTCAGGGTATAAATGTTTCAACTCTAACTGACATTCTAACAAAAAAATCAGGTGGATGTGGCATGATAGGGAGTAAAGATAATTATGAGACCTGTGGGTATTACATGTTCAATGATAACACCAATATTATAGACTGTGTAACTGACAATAAAACAACCCTGGAACATATAACAATTGTTGGAGTGTACAGACCGCCAAAGTCAATTGCAAATGACCTAGAGGAATTCATACATTTCTTGCATGAAACACAGGAGGGAAGAATAATATTAGCTGGGGACTTAAATTTACCAGAAGTAGACTGGAAAGATATTGATTCAACAACATTAGTAAGGAAATTATTCACAACTTATATTCATGAACAACAATTGCTGCAGATTTAAAAAAAAAATACCAGGGATGGGACATAATAGACATTGTGTTCCTAAAGAAATTACTGTTACTTCAAATCAAGTTTTAGCACCATTGATGAACAGTGATCATGGGGTTATAAAGGTTAATTTGTTGTTAGATAATTCTGCCAAACTGAAATCTAAACCAATGCACAGAAGGTTAATTACAGGTTATAAGGAAGCAAACAGTCACTATGTAAAACTAACTGGATTGAATTGGTCAGTGGAAAAACTGCAGAAAGAATGTTGAAAGTGTTGAAAGAGAAATAGTTTGCGTGCAAAAAAAATATATTTAACATCAGGATCTAAGCATACAACATCAGAGGGATATATTTCCATAAGAACAAGATAGCTGAATAAGATGAGAGACAACAAATATATAAGAAATGGAAGAAAGGTCAAACTACAACTTTGAAAACTAAAATAAACAAGCTGGACAAACAGATTAAGCATAGTGTGAGACAAAATCAAGAAAATTTTGAAGAAAATTTATATAAAGATATTGAACTTAATAGATACATAAGATGTGGAAGGAGTAAAAGACACACAAATTGATAAACTGTGCAGATTCAAAAATGTATTCTCAGACACAACAGACTATAGATATATTTACAAAATCATATGCAAAACAGTTTGGCTCCATGAAAGGGGTAATAAGTTGTCATAGTGACATCCAGGTAACCCCAGAGACTGAAATCAAATTAGATTATATTGAAAAAGAACTGCACAAACTGGATCCAAACAAAGCACAGGGAGGAGACGGAATTAGTAACAATGACCTGAAAACACTTTAGCAAGAACTTATGGTACCATTATATCTGTTATTCACTAGGTCATATAAAAATGGGGAGATTTCAGAAGATTGGAGCCATGCACTTATTAAACCTGTCTTCAAGGGAAAGGGGAGTAGGACAAACCCTAAGTCATATAGACCCTTAAGTCTACTTTCATGTTGTGGAAAAATAATAGAGAAAGTAATATTGGACAAGCTATTGTCAGAACTGGATATGTTCAAACTTGAAACAATGTATCAGCATGCATATGTTGAAAACAGATCTATTACCACCTGTAACATGATGTTCTATAACAATATAATAACAGCTATGAATGAAAAAAATCTGCTGTGATGTAATTTATATAGATTTAACTTCAGCATTTCACAGGGTCATACACAAAACACTGATCAGAAAATCAGTACAAATAGGTATTGATGTACTCTTGATAAGATGGATAGCTGCATGGCTTATAAATAGGACATGGCAAGTATCATAAAGCAACTTGACGGTGAAATCCTTGGTTACAGTCAACAACCAGACAGGGCTCTGTCCTAGGCCCTTACTTGTTTAGATTGTATCTTTCAGACCTAACTTTTTCATCTGAGGTGTTCTACTGTCTATATGCAGATGACCTGAAATTGGGTAAACTGATTACATGTGTTACAGATACGGCATGCCAGCAAAATAACTTGTCTAAATTGCCCATTTGGGCAGAGGAGAATAATATGCTGATAAATACATCAAAAACTAAGCATGTGAGATTTGGGAGACATAAACTGAAAGGTGAATATTTAATACAGCACACGGTGATTGAAATCGTAGATTCATTTAAGGACCTTGATGTATGGGTAGAGTCAGCTATGAGTTTTTCTAATCATAGCAACCAATTGGTTAATCATGGTTATAGAACTATAGGTTGTATAAAAAGATTTATAAAGTCTAGGAAATCAAAAATTATGAAGTCATTGTTTGTTAGTTGCATTAGACCCAAACTTGAGTATGGAATAAAAATATGGAATCCCTGTTAAGAAAGCAAGCATGAGTAAATTGGAAAGAGTACAGCAGAAATATACCAAGGGCACCTATGGATGTAAACATTTAAGTTATTATGAAAGACTAAAATATCTGAACTTGTACTGTGTCTCTTATAGATATCTAAGAGGAGATCCTATTCAAGTATATAGAGCATTTAAAGACAACTACCTCTGTGAATGTTTGGAGTTATCAAAAATTGCTAGAGGATCATCAGACAACCTATGTAGAAGATACTATAGTAATGAGAAGTGTACTGACTGGTTCTCTGGCAGAGTAGTTGAGGCATGAAACAGACTACCAAATTAAAGCAAGTATTAATTTAGATATTTTAAGAACAGCCTGGACACTTATTATGGGAACAAATGTTATGGTATATTGGCAAGCTAGAAGGGCTTTTAATGCCCGTGTTGAAATATTTGTATGTATGTATGTAAACTTTTGGAAATGATTCCATGTTTTACACTTGTGACATTGCTGACCATATGCTAAGCACCTCTCACATTTAGATTTATGATTTGCACCACAATTGTGATAGTTGACAATAAAACTAGATTTGGGGTTTGCTGATTCATGCTTGAACTGCACTGAGCTCCTTTCTAAGAACTTTCTGGAAAGCTGCATGCTTTCTTTGGAAACCCTGTAGCTACCACGTGCTTAGGCCTGCTCTTGTTTGCCACATGTTGAATACTATCTACATTTGCTTTGGAACCATCTGAAACCATGCTCTTGTCACTCACAAGCATGCTTATCTGTTTTTCTGCCATCTCATGGATTTGGCAAATCTGTATGGCTTTGCTCAACCTAAATCATTGCCACAAAGTCAAATCCTTTTCATAGCAGCATTGTTAATACCACACACAAGCCTGTCCTTTATCAGCTCATCCTTTAAATTACCAAACTGACACATTTTAGCTCTGTTTCTCAAATCAATTATATAAGCTGCAAATGTTTCCCCTGGTTTCTGATATCTCATGTAAAACAAATGCCTCTCTAGTGTAACGTTCATCTGGGGGTTACACATTTCTCTGAACTTGCACTTGTCTTCTCTTGATTCAGCTTGTACAACAATATGGCAGTCTGCACCTTCTCCTTTATACGCTGCTGGTGCATACACAAATGAAAGTTCTCTTTCTATAGCCTCTGACCCAGCTAGGTTTAACAAAATGAATGCCTTGGAGCAAGCATCTCTATCTGCATAAGCTGCTTGTATAAAAATATCATATTCTTGCTCTAATATTCTCCAGTTCTCTGCAATACTCGAATCAAATACAAGTGGTAAGTTTGAAATCCTTCTGCCATATTAATACATACCAGTGACGGGTTTTGCAAATAAGCACAAACATACACACATGCACATATGCCAGAAACGGGTGTATATCACATAATCAAAATCCCAAAATATCGAACACCATAAGCTCAAACTTGGAATTTCGAAATGTCATATAATCAAAAGCTCAGAACAGTGAATTTTTTCCCATGGAAAGAATTTGCTGTTCCGAGAAACACACACACAACACAAGCACACAAAAAAAGTATTCCACACATGTACACTTAAAATCCTACTTCTAACCCTACACTAAACCATACATACACTACTATCCATCCACTTACCTTAACCCAAACCCTAACCCTAAGGTCTGTAACTATTGTACACTCACCTTACCTGCTCCCTAACCCTAAGGTCCCTAACTATCCCATTCCCACACTCACCTTAACCCGGTTCATTCACACGCTTACCTTATCCCAGTTCATAACCTTCGCACCACAGTGGAGAAAATAGCAAAGCAGCAGAAACAACCCACCAAATTCTTTCCCTAGAAAAAAAGTCGATGTTCTGCAGCTTTGCTATTTTCAGCATTAGCTCTTTTGGGTCAGATATAACATTCGATGTTTTACTACTTCGATGTTATGATATAAACCCCCAGAAACTAATGCCAATATTTGTCCAGTACCTTTGTGCTGTGAATTTACACATTATGGGCTATTCAGAATTATGCAAATGAACAAAGTCGTAGTACTTTTGAATAACTGGTCTATACAAAATAACTTCTAAGGCATGTTGGCACTTTTGCAGTATTACTGGAAAAGCTAAATGCTAAAGTCATTTACCATCATTTACTAAAGTTGTTTATCATCATTTTAAGAAACATTCGATAACTTTATGATGCAACTGAATAACTCACAAGCACTGTAATACTTTTGTAATGTCATGTTTTGCAAGACAATATCCCTTATCAGTGTAAGAAACATGGCAAGTAACTGCACAATGTGATTAAATCGAATATCTGTTGCCCAAAACTCAGTAACTTTTTAATGCAATTGCACTTTGAGAATAACTGCATACAGCACACTGAAATGTCCCCAAAATGACAGTACCTTGCTAGGCAACTCTTTACAGTACAAGAAGCACTCTGTAATGATGGCAGTTTGCAAACAGACACACCCAACACAAGAAACTTTTCAAAATGGCAATACTTTGAGTATACTTCATGAAATAGTTGCACTTTGCACAAAATAAACTCTTTGAAATATATGCACAGTAATAAGCACACACTGTAAGCACTTGTATACACTTTGAGATACTTCAAACAGCTTTAATTATGCCCTTGATACAATATGAAGTCATAGTTATGCCCAAATATAGCACTTCACCAAACACATACAGGTGCCTTGCTTTATTTTTGCCTAATGTGTCCTTTTATTGTCCCATGTAAATTTCTTGTCCTCATTTTACTCTAGACATGCCCAGCTTTGCCTTAAACACACTAGTTTTGCTTTAAACATGCCCATTTTGCTTAACTGTTAATTGTTTCATCAAATACTTTTATTTCAAACATTTTCTTTAGTTAACAAACGTTTTGTGCTTTCCGCTTGCTTGATAATGCGTTTTGTACTATTGTAATGCTCCTTTTTTTGTCTTTCATATGGAATAAATAGTCTGTGCTATTTCTCATTACCTTTGATTATTTCTGGCTTTGTTTGTGCTCTTTTCTCAGTTTTAACTTCACTGTCATCTTTGCACTTCATGGCTCCGGATATTCTTCTCTCTTCAATCCCACTTCTGACACATTGTTACTCTCCTCTCTAGGATGCAATAGAAGAGTCTTCTTGGGTTCTGTTCAAGCAACTTTATTTTCTACAAGCACATCAGTATAGAAGACTACTGACTTTAACTTAAGTAACTTATATACAAACTAACAACTGTGATCATGCATGCTCTGTCTCTAGTTGTGCCTTCAAAATGTCACTAGGGATTGCATGTGTCTGCAATATATACATGCACGTACAGCCTTGCATGCTTCTTAAAGATATAGCACGCATACACTTACACTCTGATCTACTCTCCTTATAACCTATTTCTAGTCAGGTAAAACTACCCTTACATATAAACCTAAACATATGAACAAATAGTACTGTGCACATAAAAAGAGAAGAAAAGGCAGTTTGTTAATATTGCACATGAGGAATTATTGAAATTGCACATTTAAGAGAAAGATATTGCAGTTCTGTAAGAATACATTAACTATAATAAATTAAATAATGTATCACTTTTCAGTGAAATATTACTAGTGAGATCATGTTTGGAGGTTAGAGACATCCAAGTTGATGTCAGAGTTTATGAGCCTTATTACTGTTGGATAGAAACTGTTCAAGAGGAACAAAAAAAAGCCTGGAGGTTCTACATCAGATGCTGCAGTACCTCTTGCCAGATGAAAGTCTAACAAATCAGACAAATGCTGGATGTAATACATATCTAAGTATTTTTTATGCCCTCTTTATGATTCTTGTTGTAAAACGTTCTTCTATGGTTGGAAGATTTGTGCCCGCTATCTTCTCAGCAATCCTCACCACTCTTTGAAGCTTCTTCCGCTCTGTTGTAGTACTGTTTCTGTACCTCACAGTAAAGTTATAGGTGAAAATACTTTCAATAGCTCCTTTATACAAAGTGGATAGAGCATTCAGAGAAAGCTTTGCCCTTTTGAGCCTCCTCAGGAAATGCAGGTGTCGGTGAGCTTTATTAATTATTTGGCCTGTGTTCATGTACCAAGAGAGGTCTTCTGAGATGTGTATCCCCAGGAACTTTGTAGATTGTACTCTTTCTACCACCTCACCATTGATCTCAAGTGGTGAGTGAATGGCTGGCCTTTTTCTGAAATCAATGATAATTTCTTTAGTTTTGCTGGCATTCAGATCCAAGTTGTTATATTCATGCCATTTGATCAGACAGCTGACTTTGTTTCTGTATTCCCTTTCACCATCATCCCTTATGAGACCCACTACAGTGGTATTGTCTGCGAATTTGATGATATGGTAATTTGGAAATATCGCAGAGCAGTCATGGGTAAGGATGGAAAATAGTACACACCCTTGAGGCACACCAGTGTTGAGTGCAATAATACCTGATTTGTTGTTACCAGCACATGTCTTCTTTGGTCTTCCAATCAAGAAGTCAAGGATCCAGTTGCAGAGGCTCTTGTTAATTTGCCTATGAGATGCACTGGAACCACTGTGTTGAATTTTGAGCTAATGTCAATGAACAACAGCCTGACATAGTTGTTTCTCTCTTCAAGATGTTCCAGAGAGAGGTGCAGGGCCACTGAAATAGCATCCACAGTGGATCTGTTTGGCCGATAGACAAACTGCAGAGGGTTGAAAGTCAGTGGCAGAGCTTCTCACAGATGCCTTTTTACTAATCTTTCAGAGCATTTCATGGCATTTGAGGCTAGTGTCACCTGTATGTAGTCATTTAAGCAAGTAGGATTGGCTTTTTTGAGCAGCAGAATTATATTAGTTACCTTGAAGCATGCTAGCACTCTTTCAAGAGCCAGAGGTACTGAAATATCTGTAAGGATTAGGTCTGAGCGTTCTCTTAATACTTTGTCCAGAATGTTATCAGGGCCTGCAGCCTTCCTGGGGTTCACTTTCTTAAGTTGGCGTCACACTTCTCCAGGGTTAAGTTTGAGCACTGTTTGATTCTGACCAGCGTGTAGCTTTGTAGCCTCCAGGTTGTTCTTCTCCTCAAATCTGCCATAGAATGAGTTCAGCCTGTCCAGAAATTCCATGTTCACATTGAACTGACTAGTCTTGTAGTCAGTTAGCTGATGAATGCCTTGCTGGCTCCTGGTCTCCCTCATGTCTTTGAAACAACTTTGAACCTTTCTTCCATGCTCCCTGTTGGCTTATTTGATGCCCCCTTTTAGGTTAGCCCTTGCTTCACTAAGACCCACCTTGTTTCTGGCCCTGAATGCCTCATTCCTTCCCCTAGGAGCTCATGCATTCTGTTGGTTAGCTAAGATTTTTGATTGTCTCTGACTGTAATCTTCTTGGTTATAGATATATCCTTCATGGATGTTGAAATGTATGCCATTGTTGTGTCTGAGTATTTGTATATGTTCACATGCTGATTGAAAGTGGCTGCTCTCTGAAGACATCCCAGCAGGTATTATCAAAACAGTTCCTGAGACTTTTCATTGCCCCTTCATTCCAGACCCTGATCAGTTTCTCAGTGGGTTTTTCTGTAATCAACAGAGGTTTATAAGCAAGTATTAATCTTACTGAAATATGAGCAGAGCTCCCCAAGTATGGCTGCTGCACTGCTTTGTATGCTCCTTTTATGTTGGTGTAAACCTTGTCAAGGATATTTGCTCCCCTTGTGGGAAAGTCCACAAATTGATGGTAGTGGGGTAGCACCTTTCTGAGATCCACTTTATTGAAGTCCCCAGCTATCACATATGCACCATCAGGATTTTTACTTTGCAGCTCACATATGGAATTGTGCAGTATGCTTAATGCCTCAGAGGTATTAGCACTAGGTGGCATATTCACAACTGTTCCACAAACTCCATTAAATCTCTGGGTATATAGAAAGCTCTGCATTTCACTGTCAGGAATTCTACATTTTCAGAGCATTGTACTTATATAATTTCACAGTTCATACACCAATTTTTATTTACATAAATGCACAACCCACCTCCCTTAGATTTTCCACATAGAGCTTGGTTTCTGTCGGCTGTAAACAAAGCGAAACATTCTAAGATCACAGTATTGTCACTGATTTTGTTAGGCAGCCATGTTTCTGTAAATATTAGTAAACAGGTATTTCTCACCTTGTTTAGGGTGGAGATCCCAGAAAGTCCATCCTGTTGTCAATTGAGCACACATTGGCTAACAGAACTGAAGGTAATGCAGGCCAGTGAGGGTTTGTTTTCATCTTGGCAGCAATTCCAGCTCTGCAGCCTCTTTTTTGATTCTGTCACATCTCTTCCTTTTAGCCCTCATCCAGATTGATCCAGATCCTTCTGCTGCTTGATTCAGTTACTTTACAGCCTGTTTGGATAAAATGCAAAGTGCCAGTAGTTCTGTGAGTGAGGTAGGCTTCATACATTGCCCAGACAACAGGGAATTCAGCCAGCATGTATGCACTGCAAAACATTTGATTTCCAGTAACTTTCTCCTGCTGTGAGTTATTGCATCCACTTTTAAAAGTCTGGAAAATGATTTTCTCCATTTGTTGTGAGAAAAAGAAGGCAGATTGAGCATTTGAGCATTCCTCTAAGATGAGCTGACACAGCTGCAGCATCCCTGGGTGCTGCCATTTTTTTACATCCTCCAGTGGTTGGGTCAAGCTGCCACAGTATGACTCTTGGTAATATATGATAGCTTGCAGTGACAGGCTTGGCATTATCCATGGCAGAAAAGAGGCTGAACTGTAGAGTGCTCACAGGGTGTACCATAAAATGACCATGGTGAGTGTCTTATAGCTGTCATTGGTTATAAACAGGGGAGGTGGTATGCCCACACGGGACAGAGAAGGCATCTAGCTGGAGTAATGCAATTGGCCATGACATGGATGATGCCAATGACCTGGCATGGCATGGCAAGCTGTGTGCCAGCAAGTGACAGTATTTCCATCTCAACAACAATTAGTACAGTCAAACTTGGGATAGTCCATGTCTGATCTCCCCGCATCTGGATCCTGCCCTTTCCTTTCTTAACTTTGTAAAGCTGCAAGTCTACTGAATCCTTACTGAATTCCCTTTATTCTGCAGTTGTATGGTAATGAACTATGTTGCAAAATTTGGTGTAGATGCTGCATACTGGGATAACAAAAATCATTTAGCATGGAAGATATGCTAATAATGTTTCTTAGTGCTGCTGTTTTTGAATTGATGTGATAGAACATTGCACTATCCAGACATGTTGGTGTTAGCTGTGCACATCACAGCATCACAATATGGCAGCCATAGTCAGAGATGTGACATGTGTACACTTGTAGTACCATGGCACAGTCCTATAACCATTTATAGTGCCATGGTGCTATGCCATGGAGATACAGTGTCACCAGAATACTGCACTGTTGCATTCCACATTATCTAGAATTGTGAGATACAGTGTCACCATAATACTGCACTGTTGCATTCTACATTATCTAGAATTGTGAGATACAGTATCACCATAGTACTGCACTGTTGCATTCCGCATTATCTAGAAATATGTGTCTGTGCACTCAGGGTATCTTTTTTGCTCCATGGGTAGACCTGAGTGACAGTAATGGCTATATCAGTCTCTATGGAATTCAGAGGTCCAACTTTGTGCATAATGGATAGCAACATTTTCTTGTTCTTCCTTCACAAATTCATAGATTCATAGATTCTTACTAAGCTAACTGCCCTTGCGAGCCATTTTAAGCTTAGCCAATTATCCCTTGTGAGACTCAAACCCTGCACCTTGTGTTTGTAAGGCAAACACCTTAACCATTAGACCACCCTCCCAACCCAGAAGTATCTGCATGGGTAATCTGATGGGTCCTTGTGGAAGGCAAATGCCTGACATAAATTTGCTAGGATGATGAGTGACACCACTGGCATTTCCAATTCTGGGGAGCAGAGCTGGCATTGCTAAAATTGACCCGAGGTGGCACAATCTTGACCTATTTTAATACTGGGAAGAAGTGATTAAGATGTCAGATCCAGAAATGTACAGTTAGCATGAATGCATGTGTGTGTGTGTGTGTGTGTGTGTGTGTGTGTGTGTGTGTGTGTGTGTGTGTGTGTGTGTGTGTGTGTGTAGATAGACAGCATAACCTAGTACTGAGGAAATGTAGTTTTCCAGCCTTAAGGGTAGTAAACACATTCTTTATGGAAGAACAAAACAGAGAAAACTAATTATACAGGAATGGTTATTTTTGAAATCAGCATATTAATTATTAAAATAGTCAGTTGCAAAAATTTCTTATGTGAGATTAGTGTTGTAGATCACTTTTTATGAGTTTTTAGGATATAAGCTCGTATTACACATTTAAGTGCTGTGCATTAAGCTAACACAAGACATGAAGTGTTTTTGCCCTTATCAGAACTTCATGTACTCTAAATAAGCAGTGTAAGTGAAAGGAACACAGCCATTCACTGACACTGCAAAAAACTGAACTTATTTGACCAAATTCAGCTTTCAAACATGCTAACTTTGATCCAATGCTGCAAAATTACATTTTGACAGAATGCCACTTGAACAAATGAATGATACAACACACACACACACACACACACACACACACACACACACACACACACACACACACACACGCACACACGTGCATGCACACACACACAAGCACACACACACACACACACACAAACATATATGTGAGCACAGCCAATCACTACAACTGCAGAAACTTGCACTTATTTGATCAAATATATCTAGCAAACAAACTAGCTTTGATCAAATGCTGCAAAACTATATTTCGACACAATATCACTCAAACAAATGCAAATTAATGTTACCATACAGAAGCACAAATATATATATTGTGTGTGTGTATGTGTGTGTGCGTGTGTGCATGCATGCACATGTGTGTGCGTGTGTGCACGTGCGTGTGTGTGTGTGTGTGTGTGTGTGTGTGTGTGTGTGTGTGTGTGTGTGTGTGTTGTGTAATTGCTTTGTTTTCCAGAGGCAGGGGGTATGAAGTCGACATGTTTGAATATGACAAAATGTAGGAGTAATTATATGCAATAAATATTACCATTGTACTGTGTTAGAGGCTTGCTCAAAGACATTTGCAATAGCCAGGTAAAGTAGCTGTAAGGTTTGACAAATCTGAGACTAAATAAGAAAAACACAAAACACCAAGATGATCTAAGCCAGACCTCTCAGCATGTTTCAAATTTGCAAGGATTTGGGATGACATATTGGCCCAACTTTGTAATGTGTTCTAACCCTATCCCTGCTCTTAACCTTAACCGTACATCTTACCTTAAAAAGTCCTTTCCTTAACACTACCAGTACATAAGACAGCTCAGACACTTACCAAGCATACAAAACACCAAACTCATTCCCTTACTTAACCCTTACCTAACCTTAAACACACACACACACACACACACACACACACACACACACACACACACACACACACACACACACACACACACACACTCACAGACAAAAGCATATTCACTAAATTTAATCCACTAATTTAACCTTTACCCAAATCTTAAAACCCACACACTTACACATAAACTCCCAGCACTCCAACAAAGCCATTTACCTTTGTCACCCAACCCAGAAGTTACCCAATCTGATTTTACACGAGCTGATGTCTGTAACAAAACACATTACAAATCAGGTAGTTCCACACGAGTGTAGTTAAAGTTTGTCCTTGTTAAAATTAAATAATTCTGTAATTACATTTTTTAATAAAGGGCACTCAGCATATGAATCTTTCTTTTTTTCAAATATAATTTTTATTAGTTTTTCAAGATTTATAACAGAAAAAAATAGAAATATATCAAGACACAACATAATACATTATATACAATTATCAGTCTTGCTGTACAAAAGGATTGCAACCATGTAACAAGCAGACATATTCTATCATAGCAAATGGCAAGGCAATACAAATGAAAATAAAAACTAAAATAAAAATAAAAGGTGATAAAGGAAATACTTCTATCCTAAACACCCAGGGTAGCTGTATCAAAAACATGAACCTTAGGGACAGAAAGTAGTGAAGAGACCCCCTTATAAGAAACTAATGTGATACAAGAAAATATATAATTTGTCCATATTTAACAGGATAATTAGCGATGGTTAGAGGAAAGAATGTAAGCTTGATTAATGAGTAGAATAAAGAAGAAAACGGGCGTATATTGTGAAAGAACACAATTCACAATATTTACAACTATTTACAACTTGGATACTTTAACAAATGTGTAAAGGGACATCATACTAGTGTGATTATCAATAGATTAGAATCAGCATTAATTTGTTATAGAACTGAAAAGTACGAACACAAAGATCTTCACTGATTCTGATAATAGTAGGGATTGTTGTATGACAATTATTTTGATTGAATTAAGTCAAAAAGACTGCACCAGTATTTCTGTAAATATTTTTTTCTTTTTACTGTCAGAGCAAAATTTATGTGCAGATATATACTTAATTGCCATCGTTTTTAAAATTCTCCCAAGAGATTATTGAGGGATTTACCCAGTTCTTAGCTACAAAGTATTTGAGAAGAGCACACATAATTATTAAGATATGTATCCGAACACCTGTTATAGGTTTAGGAATAATATTCAGGATTGTGGTTTGCCATGAAATGGTGGTCTTTTTGTACCCCATTTTTTCCAGTTGAGCTTTAAGAGAACACCATAATTTATATATATAATTTTGCAACTTGAAAAGATGTGCCCTGGGATTCATGAAGCTTGCGCCAGGCGCAGGCGTAGCGTAGGCAGTATAATGCCAAATATGGCCGCCGAGCGATTCAGGTATGATCCAATTCCACGTGCACTACCAGCGTACGCCATATCTGCGCAGCCCTCGGCACAGGTATGCTAATCACCCCATGTGCAGTACTGCACCATGCAAATGAAGGTACATAGCGATTCATGAAGTGGTGCAGGTGTAGCGTAAGCCCACAGAAATGTAAACCACAAAAAACGGTTTACATTTTGCCAAACAGAACATCGGAGCTATGAAAGCGGACCAGACTCATGTATTACTAAGTTAACATATGCCAATGGCTAAATATACAGCCAGTGGCATAGGAAACGATGCACAACACATAAAAAACAACATTTAATGTCATGTCCACAGTAATGCAAAGTACAACTGCAGGGCATGTGTGCGCAAATGGGAACACAAGGAGAATATACACAAATGTCATAAAATCGCAATGTAATACAAATCATGATTTCACCATAATACTCAGTGGTATGCATGGTACACCACAACCAAGCTGCAAGGGTTGCTAAGGGTCTGTGACAGTGTTTGGTGCAGTAACTATGAATTATTAGTCAATGCAATGCAAATGAGGCAAGTAATAGTGAATTGCAAACGTCCCGCCGGACTAAGAATGTACCATACGGCGCAGTTCTACAAGACCGAGGAGTGGTTTGGAGGTATACATGACATCAGCAGTGGGGTGTGCCACCGTAGCTGTAAGCACATTGGAGCAATGCAAATCCAGCCTGCCCGTTGCTAAGCAAAGCTGCAGGATAGGGGTGGGGATGTAGGTATAGCATTGTTTAGCTGAGAGCACATATGGTGCCCGAAAGTGCATGTGTACCCAGATGAAAATGTGCCCGAAACCCGGTAAGCGGACGCACGCACCACACACCATAGCTCAAACAGGAAGGTTAGGGGAAGAAAATAAGGAAGTGCCGCAGTAGGGTAATTGGAGTACAACTGTGCAATTAACACCTATTAACTCACAGTGGGCAATCGACGGCAGCTAACAAGTCTGCTCGCAGCAACTTGCAGAACAAGATAGGGGAGGTGTCAGATTGCAAAGAAAAGAGAACTGTCATAGCAGAGCAAAGCAAACCTGCTGTAGATCAGCCATAGAACACATGTCGTAAGATAAGCCAGGTTTAGGAAAGTACAAATGAAAGCAGGCTGCTGGATGCATGCCAGAAAATGGGAGGGGAAATGTTAAGAAATGTTAAGGGAAGGAAAAGAGGTAATCCACAGCAGCCAAATGTAATTCAACACCAAAGGCACCACAGTAGCAGTACCTGTGGTAAAACACATAAGATACCCTGTAGCTCCGATGGTACATACACACCCTATGACATCATCAGTGTTCACAGCACAATAGTATAAAGTGTGAAGGCACCTCACACACCTGTGTATTCCCAAACACTGCACCATTGGTGTAAACAGATGGGGAACTTTTACAACATACATGTTGGGAGCTGCCATAGCTGTGATTCATCACCATGTGTTAGAGACTGAAGGTGTTGTAAAGGATGAAGCTGACAACCACCACAGGCTCCGGAGGAGGAGAAGAGTGTTCAGACCAAGGGTAACCTACCAGGGGCTACCGGATCTGGAGATAGTAGAGTGTTACATGGTGGACAGGGATATCTTACAGCAAATAGTTGAGCTGTGCCGGCCACACCTGAGATACAGAAACAGCAGAGGGGAACCCCTCCCAGTGGACACGAAGATATGTGTAAGCTTGTGAATACTAGCCACAGGTACCTTTCAAAGGCCAACTGGAGATATAATAGGGATCTCACAGGCATCAGCATCCAGGGTACTACACCAGTTCCTGGATGCTATGTTACCACATGCCAATGAGCATATATACTTCCCCCGAACTCAGGAGGAGTTGGCCAGCAATATACATCTCTTCCACCAGGTGGCATACTACCCAGAGGTACTTGGTGCAATAGACTGCACATAAATACATATCACGTCACCACCCAGTGAGAATGGTAGGTGCTACATAAACCGCAAGGGATACCACTGCATCAACTGCCAGGTCATGTGCAATGCCCAGGTCATCATTATGGATGTGTGTGCCGGCAGCCCTGGAAGCTACCATGACCCCCACATCTGGCATGCCTCACAGCTGTATCAGGTATTTGTCAGGGGGGACATCCCACATGGCCACCTTGTGGGGGATGCTGGTTATGCACTGGAGCCATGGATGATGACTCCCATCAGAAATGCACACATACCCATGCAAGAACGCCATAATGAGGCACATGCATAAACCAGAATCATCATAGAGCGTGTGTTTGGGATGCTGAAATTACGGATCTGTTGCTTGGACATATCTGATGGAGCCTTGCAGTACTCTCCAGGCATGTGTGCCCACATCTTCATAGTATGTGCCATGCTACATAATATGATCCTGCGGAAACAGCTGCAGCAGGGACATAATGATGAAGGTCCTCACAGCCCACCACAATTGCCAAGGCCATCACAGGCACAGAGGGATTCAGACCACGAACACCCTGTGCCAGCTCCAGTAGGCAGATGGAGGCGTGCCCAATATGCCCACGCCTTGGCAAAGAGGGAACGTATAGCACATACACTGACAGTGTAGGCCCCTATGGACTGACACAATTTTCCACCTGCACACACAGTAAACTGCATGGCACACACACGCGACCACCTGTAACGTGTAATGTATAGGTGGCCTACTGTGTGAATCCTACAGAGGCAGCCCTCAACCATTGCACACACAACAGCTATTGGAACAAGGAATGTCAACACCTGAACAGTACACGCACCTAACAGCATATGTTGATACTGTATGTATAGGTTCCTAGGTACATCAGTAGGTACACCTACGATTGTCAGAGGTCATTCATCAACCAAGGCAAACAGTGTCTGCTGTCGCCACCACATCAATTAACCACCTTTCCCTCAGTGGAGCAGAGGCAATTGCGAGATCCATGTGTGTAATCACTGTTCCCCACACACTCTGCATGGCTTACCTGGTGTGTAAATGAGGGGCTCCATATAATGTAATCAGGGATGTAGTGGCAAAGCATGGGGAGTACCCATGACAGGTATCTGTCACCCCAGCATGCTCCACCTATGGTTGTGTGAAAGTGTAGCACATTATAGTGTGTGTCTCACTGTGACATACATTACCAGTGCTGGAGCACATCCATTAAACATCACTTGGACATACCATTAATAGGTCTCATCCATACACATTTGATTGCAGTATGGAGTAACAGCCGTAGTACAGTCCAAATACAAAACACCATAACACGTGTACAAATCCCAGATGCCCAAGTGGTAAATGCACTGACTGTCGTGCATGTTCCCGGTCCCATGTCCTGCAAGGGACATTACGTAATCCTGAAGGCACGAATAATGGATGTTGGATGCAGGTCATCAGATCAGGTTTAGTACATGTCAGCGGGATTATGCATTGGCAAGTGCTGGTAAGCGTCGTTTAAACATGAATATACAGATATGCACAAAACAGGGCTAAGCTTTTCTGAATATCGCACAGATCACGGTCAACAATGTCCAGAAAAGGTGAAACTAGCATTATTCACCCCTGTACTAATAGTGTTTGCTCTGAAGGGTAGAACGACCACTGCCAGGAGTAGAACATGCAATTATGTACACAATCACCTAACACTAAGCTACCTGAGATGTACAAATGGCAGGTGCGTATTGTGACAGGTTAAAACACAAATGTGCAGAGTCCAGGAAACAGTATACACGGACATGTGCACAACAAAAGGTGTGTTCTCCCTCTCACTTTCTCTCTCTCTCTCTCTCTAGATATATATATATATATATATATATATATATATATCTATCTATCTATCTATATATATATATATATATATATATATATATATATATATATATATATAAAGGGTGATAGAGAGATAGAAGTTGATATATACGTATTCACCTATATCTGCAAATATATAGATAGGTCAACGACATCTGCACAACCATAGAGGTACAAATAAGTAGGATACTGCCAACTATCGAATATGTCACATACCGACACGCGTAATCACGAGGCTGAAAGACTGAAAGACCACAGTCAGAACACTAGAACCAAGAGTAATATTAATACATTGTTAAGGGACATGTAGTTATCGCTGCCGGTGCTGCAGTCAAGGTAGATACTTTGTTCAACTGTGTATCTGATTGCTGTAGTCTGTGTATGTGTGTGTTGAGGGTGCCGTGTGCGTTTCTGTGGGACTGTAATGTGTGTGTGTGTGTTTGCATCATGTGTCTGTTAGTGCTAACTCAGAGGTAGATCAGTATGGTAGGTGTGGTCATAGCTGGCCGTAGGCATACGGTTACCACCTGTCCCACTTTAAGAGGGACAGCCCCTCCCTGGGAAGTTGTGTCCTGACACAAAAATTAAAAAGGGCAAATGTCCGATATTGTAGGACATAATTATGTCCCATATATTATGTAATAGTTGCATTAAATAGTTATGCCTGTATCTAAAATACGTAAATGTTACATGAAACATGATAAGTAGCTGAAGTGCATCAAGAATAAGTTTGTATTCAGGATAAAAGTATGTTCTATCCTGTGTACTGACCGTGGGTATGTGTCGGCTTGGAAACACTGATGTGTGTCCTGCAAATCTCCCACTATGGCCATTTGAAAAGGTGGCAACCCATGCCAAAGAGGTTCAGTCACCAACACAACTGCAATGAGTGCAAATATCTGTGACAGAAATACAGGAGACAGCTGTCATTTAGTAACATTCCCTTACATATCAATGTATTTCTGGAGGTATTGAAGTATCAACCTCACCCGCATGCTATATAGAAACCAATTAACAATGGCTCAATGTATAAGCCTGTAACAACCATAGTTTCTCAGTCTACTAAATGATAGGTCTTCAATTAGGGAAGGAGCCCACACACATATATGGAATATGTAGAAATGCAGTCTCCACAAACCTGTATATGCTATGTACACCCACCTACATCTTCTCCACATCTGAAACAATTGCAATACAGACTAATAACATCACAAACATCCACTCACTCAATTACATCTGCAGAACCGTTAACATACCTTGTGAGAGACACATTTGTAATGGCACTATGTGAAATCATAGCTGTTGTATAATGGAACAGATGGCGATGTTACAGGTTTTGTTTGCAGTAGTCGCTTATCAGACGATTGAGATGACAGGTACACTCACATGTAGAACCACATACTCTAGCCGTCACACACAATCCACGGGGGACATAAATTCAAAATATCCATGTCTCTCCAAATAGCAGTTGCAATTCCTCACAGCAAAACACATACAGGCCGTGTCCCCGAAGGTAGGGCAAATGGGCAACACCCAAGTGGAGAATTCAATTATACCCCACTGTTGCCACGTAATTTGCAAATGGA
The DNA here is from genome assembly GCF_019279795.1 of Protopterus annectens. Taxonomy (NCBI): domain Eukaryota; kingdom Metazoa; phylum Chordata; order Ceratodontiformes; family Protopteridae; genus Protopterus; species Protopterus annectens. The sequence goes on along the minus strand of NC_056746.1, from coordinate 1,022,887,446 downwards.
GTAGTGGCACAGCTGATGTGCATGTAATAATTTACTCAGGAACAACAATTGGCGGCAGGATACCACATACTACAGGTATCGACGTATATAAGGATGCCTTGCCATACATTCAAACTGTAAGCTCATACCATAGAACCGTTTAAACAGTAAAGGTGTAAGAGAGATATTTTACGAAGATTCAGAAACAAGGTATGTAGAACACTCAGTATGTCAGTGTATGTAGAGCCTGTTTTGTAGTAATTAAAGTGTACGCAATGCATAAAGTGGGAAAAGGTATTATGTAGTGATGTCTTGTTGAGCATAGTAACGCTTGTAGAAATTGTGTGTCCTGCTGTGGCCACAAGGTAAACATCTCATACACCACAAGGGATGATACATGAGGGCTTTAAACACAACAATTCCACACCACCCGCTGTCAGTGGGAGGGTTTGTCCAACATGTACGTGCCATAGCAGGGGATAGTATATGTCGATATACTGTCACAGTAGGCATGTGTAAGGGCATATAATGAGAATAACATGACTAGGGTGGTCCTGCTGTGCAAGTATGCTTTGCATTATGGGATAATGTTTAAAATATGTGTAATGTACAGTATTGTAGGTAGATATGTCAGATATTTTACACAGCATAACTGTTATATCACGCAAACAAAGGGTATAGTTTATTGACATGTAGAATACACAATAACAGGATACATATGACTTGTAGTCACGGGACACTGTAACAGCATGATAGCTAACTGAAATGGAAGAGCTACTCAATTATCCATGCACAAAGGACATGTAATAGCTTCACAGGTTCATAGTGAGGTACTATGCTGTCTGGCCAAGTCCATGTGTAAGCCCAACGACAGTGTTTTCACTGGCGGCACCTCCCTAGGGTAGTGTCCTGTCTGTGAACAGCATAGCCATGTGTTACCTGCACTTATGTACATCACAGCCACTACAGTGATCCCTGGCGTGCATGTGTGTCTTCCATCCACCCATCGAGGTATCTCATGAAGAGTGCTAGTGAGTGTCCCTGCTTGATGTACATAGGAATCATATTCCAAAGCATGGTGAGTGTCTGGTTCAGGAATGTATCCCTCAAGCACGTCCCACTCATTGTTGCATTTGTGTACATATCCATGAGCATGTTGCTCTCAGTGGCCTTTGCTTATGTTGCTTATGTGGAGTATATCCATAAATATTGTTGTGGACATGGGCCCTGTATGTTCAGCAGAGGTCACCCCTGAGTATGCAGTATGCAAATGTGTACAGTCGTGGTGTCCATAGTTGTGCCACATACATCATCCTTCGGAGGTCAATAATCCTCATGGTGTGTTAATGTTGTGGTATGTAAAGGCGTTGCTGTTCCGTAAGGTACGCCCCAAAAGGGGTTTTGTAGCCCTGAACGTGTGTCATACGTCAGGAGTATAGAGGTACAATGGGTGCCTTTGTTCCAGCTACAAACCCATTACAGATAAGGGTGGCCACGTAGAAGGATATCCACGCCACATTGGCAATATGGTTATCAAAGGAATGGGTGCTATATACGTGTGTGCTAAGATCCCGTATAATGTCACATGTATGTAGGGGACTACCACCTATGTGACAGTCAGTGGGTGATTGGTGTAATGCAAAGGGGATGTCTATGCACCTTGTGTTATGCAGCTTGAGGCCATGTTATTGATATCAGGTATCCGTCACAGTGACACCCATATGGAGGGTGTCTGTATCAGCTGGTGGATCAATCATGGCTCCTTGTTTGCAGTCATCTGGAAACCTATTCAGGGAAAGTCCCTCTGTGCTAGCCTGTACCTCAGGGAAGCATATACCAAACATGAGGGGCCCTATGACCGAGGTCTGTGGTATGCCAAGTGTAACTGAATTACTGTAGGTACTATGGTATGCTACCCTCATTGTGTGGGTCCTGTCCGTGAGCCACTTTGCATAACATCCCGAGACATAGGGGTCGATGTGCAGGTGGATGTGTATGTTGTCAATACCAGAATGGAGAACGGTGCTGAAAGCCAATGAGAGGACAATGTAGGCTGAGTGGACCCCCTTACCCTCATCAACTACCCTAGTAACTATATCAAAGGAGTCCACCAGGTGTAGGAGCCATGGTCTGGCCCTAACAAATCCTACTCGGGTGGCATCAAAGGTCTGGAAGCCACCAATGTCTCTGTGAATGACTTCCATGATGATGTGCCCCATAGCCATGCAGAACAGTCCAGTCAGGCATATAGGGCAATAGTCCCTGTGGTTCATTGTGGTGCCAACTGTGTGGAGTGTGGTGACTGTTGCTGTGTGCCATTCAGGGGCCACAATGTCTGATACAAGGGTATTACTGAATCTGGTGGTAAAGTGGGGAGCCATGTCATTCTGAGGTTTGTGTAAATCACAGCCTGGGATGTTGGATGGTCACATGGAGTCTGTGTTCCAGACCATAGAGAGTGCAGGTTGGAACTGCGTAGTTGTCAACGCAGGGACTCTGCATTGTTCCTGTATGGATTTTGGCCCTGTAGGGAGTGAGAGGGTGTAAAGTTAGCATTGAACCTATCTGCCAGGATGTTGCCAATAGCAGTCGATCTGTAATGTTCCTGCCTAACCGTCATATGTCAGAGCAGATGTGGGTATTGCCATTGAGTACTGACATACCTCCATAATGCTTTGTGGTAGTCCTTGGAATGTGTCGCAGTAATGTTTACATAGCTAGCTTTGGAGGATGTGATAAGGGTTCCCGGATTCCTACTGATGCTGACCAGTGAGCTACCCCACCCATGGGATTGTACTCCACTTTGCAACAGCCACCACCTTCTGTTGTACATTATGTGCATGGAACCGGACCCCCAGAGTGGCGTCCATTATCTGGTGGGTACCATCATGGCTCTGTTTGGGATAGCATGATCTATGCAGTCATGTAAGTGCTAACGAAGTGCACTGATGTATGTTTCAGCATTTGTAAGTGCATTGTCCGTCTGCACGGGTGTCATGACATTTACTACTGCTATCATAAGATGTCTGATGTAGGTGTTGTAGAAATCTTCTACTGTGTATTCCGTGAAGAGTGTGGTGCCGGGATATGGATAACAAGGGTGATTAGCATATGTTCGGAAACTACCAACGAGGGGATAACCCCAGGTGTGGAACACCAGTCACATGTTGGTAATGTCCATGTCTAGGATATTGTTGGTCTTGGTGGTGGTGTGTATGGGTTGATCCAGCAAAGTGGAGGTTATGAATCACAGAAAGTGTTTGCCTAATGTTTCGGTACATGAGTAGGCATCCCAGTTAAGTGTGGGGTAGTGTCAGTCTCACATCAGTAGTACCTGTCTGAACCCTACTGTCCAGTACACCAAGAAATGAGGGCCAGTAACCGTGGGGTATGTTGTTGAATCCGTTGCAAGTTACAATGTGTAGAGCAGTTCTGGCCACAGTTAGTTGCACGTGGATCACCTCTGATGCATTGTGCTAAGGAACCAGCCTGGAGGTGTGTACATCCTTGTGAAATATGGACACACCTCCGCCATGGGTGTTCCAGTCCTGGTTATATGACTGAAAGGTGTGGTCTGCATGTAACCTGTCAGTGCAGGTGTGCTCTCCAGAGCCTAAAGGCAGGTCCCAGTCACTGCAGAGATATCGAAGTGGTCCATTATAAGGTGTGCCTCGCCTGAGTGTGTTAGAGATGAAAATGTAAAGCATTGAGTAACAGTACCCCAGGTTTTGCTTGCCTGTTCCTGTTCTGGTAGTGAATGTTATTGGAAACTGTCCAAGAGAGGCAGTATAGGAGCAGCAAGAGCCTTACATGTTATCTGTACTCCCAGGGCTGACAGGTGCAGGTTATCTGTGCCAAAGCATCGTGCTTTGTTGACCATGTCATTCAAAGCAGACAGATAGTGGATGCCTGTGGAATGACAGCAGATGCATAGGCAACTGTTGAAGTGAAACATTCGGGCATTGTACAGTGGTATCAGTCTGGATGAATGCAGAATGCTTCTCAGGGCTTGGGCGATACCTTCTGGGCTACAAGACCAGAGAGCTATTGCATGTCCCTGTACATGTAGTCCAGGAGGTTACATCTCAGGGCAGTCACACTAACATGGAGAATGACAGTCAAATCATACCTGGTGAGGTGTGGCATGGGTGCATAGGTTATGCTGAGGATCCTGTAACCCGACAGCCAGATGTAAGCGACTATCGCCTTGTGTAGCCTGCTGAGTGGGACATCAGTGTGACCGCCTACAGAGTCACCTGTGACTGGTGTGTTGTGTAAGTTATGACACCCTATTGGCTGTAGTTGATGTGCACACATGAGTCTGTGGGCTATAAGTAATTGGTGTTGTGTTTGGTGATGGGGGCTGCCTCTGTTGCCTACACAGAGTATGGAGAGGTTCTGCAAATGTTGTAGTCATACTATGTGTGGCCTGTGGTGGTGGAGATCTAGTGAGACTATGTGATGAGTGGGGTGTGTTGCAAATGTTATACATCCCCACATGAATGTCAGGTTCAATCTGGGTTGGTGAGAGCGTTACCACCGACATGGCTACATATGTGCATCTCCCACAGGCTGTAGTGTCGTATGTTGGGAGTTGAGCATTGACTGTGTACATGAGACAATTGCTGTATTGCCTCATGTTTGCCATATTCATCATATAGACAGGCAATAATACTGGTAAGTGACACTTGGACATGCCTGTATATTCAACCATGTCTCACAAGATATGTGAGTTACGTGTGTACAACAGCTGTTGTACTGTAAGCAAGCTGGAAATGTGAGGGACAGACAGTGTACCTGTAAGAAATGAGTTGGAATGTGTGCTATAGTAATAAGTACCTCATGAAGTGCTTACATGTTCTGAACAAGTCCTGAGCATGAATATGCAATACAGATAGGGTGTTGGATAATATAAACCCACTGGAACCCACAAGCGGAGACGCCAGTCATAATTGGAGGCACTGCACTATTACCCTGCTGAGTATGGTCTGCAGGTCTATGAACCTTTATCAACGTAGATGTTAGCAGTAGAGATGTAGATGACAGTACGGATGATTTCACACTGCATAGCATATCTGTGAAAGGTCACAGGACATCACCCATACTGTGTTCCAGCTACACTGAGTATACTAGATGTACCTTCGTATGTCAAAGGAGTGGTCTACCAGTGGCCTGTTGACAGAAGCAACATTACAAAATGTGTCTGAGTGACATGTGCATATCACACCAGTGGCAGCTACAGTAAAACAGGGTTAATGTTTTGTACTCCCCCCCTCACTGTAGCCCATACCACACAGACAAATGGGAGGCATCTGGGTATGTAAGGATGTGAATGGCCATGATCTAGGAGCAATAGCTGTCTCAGAGTTGTGGACAACATGCAGAATGGGCTTTGTGGGTGAGGTGTGTGACATATGTGCACAATCTGACAGCTGATAATAGCATTGTCACTGCTAGGTGAATAACCCTCTTACCCATTAACTACCACCTAGGCAGCAGTCAATATTATGGACACTGTGTGTAAGGGATGGTGCTGTGCATTGCACCTCCCTGAGCTGGTGACATCTCCAGGCCTATTAGGTAGTCATACGAGGCACCCATGTCATGACAGGGTGCCATCCATAAGCATGGAGATCATTGGACAGGCATACTCAGCACTCGGGTGACCAATATCGGATCACATATCACCTTTCAGGGGTATTGGCATGCGTGCATGGGTGATACCAGCCTTTACAATCCTCACCTCTACTATGCAGCATGCTGGCTACCTTGCATAAAGACATGTGCTACACTGTAATGTTGGACATGCTACACGTACATATCCTGATCTGAAAGACATACGTCATGGACAGCCACCATCCTACTACAATGATCACCACATGCTGGACAGATCCATGTGCCATACATGTTACCTGCTCCTGTCATACCGTGCAACCCTGTCCATCAAAGCTGCACGCGTCATCTCTGTCAAACATGGTGCGATGACCGCATGGTAGATGTATCATTAATTGTCTGGATCAGTAATGTGGCACTGATGTACCTGGCGGTGGCAAAATGGCTGTTGGCTACAGCTAGAAAACTTTGCCCGTACATGCCATGGTTGATAACCATCCCTGCGAATAATGTCCGGCTAGCCATTGTCCCATGTGTATCACATGTGCAACAGAGGCGATACGTGGCAGGATGTTGAACTGCTGTACAGTGTCGTGTAGATGTATATGGCAAAACACATGCATGTAATGGTTTTCATGCGCATGTGTGCATTGTCACTGCTCATGTCCGTTAAGGCAGTGTATGTGTTGATATGTGACATATACACAGCATCAAGGTCAACAGCATTACTGTGGACACATCCAAACATGTGCTGATAGTAAAGAACACCAGTACAGGCAAACAGACATGCCCACATCAAGACAGCATTCACATCAAGTATGAGCAATGTAATGAGGTGACACACATATATGGTGATGATATCCAATGCACAATGGGTGTTACATGTGTGTGACTAAAACATGCCAGTCGTGTCAGTGTCATGACGATTTGCAAAGATAACTGTTCATATGTACTAGATTTAATACAAATGTATGTTCAGCTGTATCTCTGTACATCTCTGTGATACTGTGACCTGTCTCCATCATTATGTCTTCCAGATAATGCCTCATTCACACCTGCCAGCATATAGCTGCCAGGAGGATGATGCCCTCATCCCGTACCTCCATGATAACTATGAGGTGTTGTTCAGCCATGTGCCACAGCATGCCCAGCAGTGTGATGACCTGTGGCAGGAACTACGCAGGAGGGTTAATGATGTGGGCGGACGTAACCACACCTCCCATCAGGTGCGCAGACACTACACGGACCTGATACGACATGCAAAACAGCGTGTCAATGCAATTGCCAGGGAACAAGGTGGAACAGGTGGTGGGCTACCAACCCAGCCCCCACTCACACGCACCAAGGATCTTCTGGCCAGCCTTGGGACACCCTCAGAACAGCATCCACAAACAGTAGCTGCCATCGTGGAGGTGGGTGTCTCCCAACCACTGAGCCTGAAGTTGCCTGGTAAGTCACTAATGCACATATGACTATCATATCCCATTTAGTTGCATGTGTCACTGTACAATATGTAATGTAACATCATATGCAAGGTATGTTTACACACATGCCGCATACTATATTTTGGTATCCTGTGTATGCGCACATGTGCATACTATATGCTATTGTACAGGTGAATGTGTTAACATGCACAGTGCACCCTGTAGCTGTCATACAGTCATGAATAATGTTCAGATTGCTGTGTCACCCCTATATAGGTAGCTCTGGCGTGCTGCACAGACATCAGTCCATTGCAGGTGAGACAGTTATCAGCATCAGGCATGTTGATGCATATATCTATTCGCCATGTGGCCAGTTAACACATGTACACATAATGTATGGTCAAATCACGATATACAGGTCGCATCTGTCATCAAGCACACTGGCTACCCATGTGCAATATATTCAGACTAAATGAAACACCGACATGAAACCACAGTATCTGTCATTGCTAGATGTGTGGACAGCTGTGCATACAATGGTGGAGGTGTTGTTCAATGTAAGCATATGTACTATGCATTGGAACAACACATGTGTGGTATGCAAACAGTACCACACAGTGAGCTGGGATGTGGGCAGCCCACAGGATTCACCATTGTATAGTATGTCCCTGCAAAGGGTGCACACATTGTGATGTGCCATTTGACAAGTCCCAGACATGTAGTGTTCCGGCTGCAATATTGTCTCACTATCCCATAATACATACCCCACATACCAAACTTACAACCCTTTGTCTGCATAACCCTGTGGACAGTGACGTATCTGACATCTATGGGTGTATGTCATATGGGAAAACACAGACTTGTGAGACGGCCATCACAAACATTTGGCCAACACATGTTCACACATGGCCATGGAGGATGGCCAGAGACATGTAGCCACACAGTAGATGTGATGTGTATACACCCTGTTGCACAATATCCACACATGGTCCAACTATAGCCTTCATTGAATGGTTATATAGTTGATGTGGAACACTGAACATCCTAAAAGCCTGTGCACAGCTTGTGGAGGTGTCACTTAATTTGACCATATAAGATGTGTTGAACATCATGATTGTGTCATTGCATGACAGTAGTCACCTGTACAGCTTCCACAGACATAGACAACACATCAGGCCACAGATACCATACATTTCCCTTCCTGCTGTTGGACATCACTGTCAGCCATGCACCTTGTTTGTGTGGTACATAACTGTCATGTGGGACATGGTGTATTGACAAGTCTGCCATGTGTGGACACGGTTGCCAGGCAGCTAAGACATGTTAGTAGTTGTGCAGGGGTGTCATCCGTAGGTCTTCCAGTGACCTGTCACATGACACAGCATGGTTTAGTGTGTATATACCTCAGCGATGTGGGTCACAATCCACAGTAGTTATGTTATGTGTTTGCACGCAGTCAAGGCTATGCACTGTGTATGTATTACACACTGTATAGCAATATAGGCACCTCATGATGCCATGCAATGGCACAGTGTCTGTACTTCACACTGTATACCAATGTAGACGCCTCATACTACCCATCAATGCTCATGCACATCTGCTAAAAGTGCTTTCTATCTGTAGGGCATACAGACAACACTGCAATGTGATACCCATTACACAGCTGTACATGTGTCAGGACACCATTGTGTCAGACATGTATGCATGTCAATGCACACGTCCGCAGATTACATGTCATACTACATGTCAATGTCAAGGTCACATCAGCCATGTGTAGTGTTAACCTGTGCTGGTCCACATGGTGTATCACAGGGATGCATGCTTACTACCATGATTGTGTGAACTGCATGGCTTCTGATATGACACTTGCTTGCTGTTGTGTGCAACCCAGGGAGGTATGCTAACTACCACTATTAATGTCTGAGCTGCATGCCGTCTTCTGTATCACATGCATGCTGCATGCCGTCTGTCAAATCACATGCATGGTGAGTGTGTGTGTCTGTGTGTGTGTCTGTGTGTGTGTGTGTGTGTCTGTGTGTGTGTGTCTGTGTGTGTGTGTGTGTCTGGCTGTGTGTGTGTCTGTGTCTGTCTGTAATGTAGAGTCTTTCTTTGCATTCACAGGTGATGTAGGTGCGTTACCCTCCTGCAGTCCATCTGATGTTAGTGTCCCCACAGATACTAGCAGTGATGAACATATGCATGAGGTACAGGCAGGGTTGTCATGGGCTGAATCTGTGCCAATGGTTGCCATCCCAGCTATGCCCCCCTCTTCCCCGCACACAGTACTCATGCCAACACATACCCCATCACCAGTGGCCATAGAGGAAGGACAGTCAGCGTCTGTTAGCTCAGAACAGGAACATGTGGTGTCTCCACACCATGGTGTCAGTGTAATGACTGCAGATGTGCCACACAGGCATGTGGCCAGTGCTGCTCGTAGGAGGACCTCTGGCAGACTTGTACCTGCAGGACGGAGCGCAGCAGCTGGTGTCACCAGACGCATGTTCCAGACTGTAATGGCAGCACAGGCAAGTGCTGAATGGCAGAACACAGAAGGGCAGAGGCTTCAGAGGGCTGCTATCCGTTCTTTAAACAACAACATCCAGTCATTGGCAAATGCTCAACAGCAGATCGCTGATGTTCTGGACAGGCGATTGGGTGACATGGTTGGAATCCTTGACCGTGGCATGGCAATCTGCGAGCGTGAGCTGTCTGTGCTGGAACATCTGGTAGGAGTGAGGCATAGGCCACGTGAACATAGGCCAGCTACACCACCTGGTGCAGGTCAATGTGAACGAGCCACCTCACATGCCCGCTCCCACAGTGCCAGTAGCAGTAGCAGTGCAGCTGGTGCTGCACTGTCCATGCCAGGACACAGCAGGGCATGTGGACATGGCCCTGGATGTTCCCAGCGGGGACACGGTTCCAGTGGACATGTGTCATTGGACAGTAGCCAATCTGTACCTCTGCCTGGTAGTGCCTGTGCAACTCCTGGCAGGCACAGGTCACATGGCCATGGCCGGACACAGTGAGCTGTACATCCTGGTCTGTACAATCTGGAGCTGTCAATAATACCCCTGTGTAGGCTGGACACCTGGCAGAACTGTGTGCACATACACACGCACACAGCAGAAACATCTGTAGGGCACTGCAACACACACATGCATAACTACCACACATGTCCAATCAGACCACCGGCCCAAACCCACACACATGATGTCATCCACTGGTGCAGCCTATGCCCCTGGCAAACATTATCACCCTGTGCATATGATGATGCCTCTGCCGCATCCCTGTCATCCACACCACTGGTGCAGGGACATGCTCATATAGTCTGATGCACAGGGTGAACAGAATAGTGAGTAGTGTATATTACATTTGTTGTGTATTGTTGACACGCTCCAGACATACCATGTAGTACAGGTTTAGAATGCATTGTTATATGTTCGCAGTATGTGTCTTGGTAACAACAGTAACAGCATGTTGGTAATGATGCCCTGCTTCCCTCCTTAAGGTCTAATTGCATGTGCCATTACATTACAGTGTTTGCAGCTAGAGTGCATTGTTGTATGTTCACAGTCTGTGTCTTGGTAACAACAGTAACAGCATGTTGGTAATGATACCCTGCTTCCCTCCTTAAGGTCTACTTGCATGTGCAAATAAGTAGCAGTGTTTGCAGTTTCCCATGTGTAAATGTGGAGTACTCACAGGCATGTATGGCAATACCAGCATGCTATACATAGCCTCAACTTCACTGTTAGAAAGGCTAGCATTCCACAGATGTCCACACATCTACTGATCCAGAAGCATGTGAGCTGTTCAAGTGGCTAGAGACGTGACTTCCATACCGGGTCACATCACAGGTATGGTGACATGGTGCGGGGGGTTTACACAGCGGTCTGGCTGATGTCAACGTTAGAGGCCAGTTGATAGCATGAGGCCTCACTGTGTAGCAGTAATACACTGTCACATTACAGGATGAGAACACGCACAGACATACACAGAAGCACACAGTAGCATGACCACACTCACGGGGTCAACAACACTATAACGCACACTTGATAGTGTTGAGGTGAGGACCACTGCCTATGTGGTAATCACCTTCACAGTACTGTACACCCACATGACGCGACAGAGAATGAACATGTACAGGTAGCCAGTAAGGCTGAGACTGATGGCATCAACAGGGTAGTAGACTGCATCACCATGAGGGTTTAGGGATCCTGCCTGTTCTGTATGGTAGCATACACCCTCACTCCATGCACCAGACAGCCATACATACATACACACACACACACACACACACACACACACACACACACACACACACACACACACACACAGACACACTGTGGAGTCCACAAATGTCATTCACATACAAACGGCTGACATGTGTGTGATACACACACCACCCCTGCCTACGTCTTGCTTTCTACACTGTAGTAGGTACAGATCTCTACAACAGTGTACAGGGGTGTGTAACAATTGGGATGTATTCCCCACCATACGTGGCATATATGGTCACACAAGCAAACACACATGGCAGCACTGTGAATCATACACCTGCTATATGATGATACGCCTGACAGACATGCAGCTGTATTGGCCGCATTATGTGTACCAACACTACCTTTGGCAATTGTGCTGCTATATGCACACAGGAGGCCTTAAGTGTTACAGGTGTCAAGTGATGTACAGTCAGTAACACCCTGACCACTGTGTAGGTTGTATGTCTTCACCTACAGGTAACAGTAACATAGCATACTGTTTGCACATGTAATGGTAGGACGGCTTGTGACACACCTGTGAGCTGTCCTCAGCAAACATCCATGTGCAAAGGTGGACCACCACTTTATGTAGACACATCCATCCATACCGGATGTACATCCTACCGTAGTGTCAGTATTTCACCATATACAGGTGTCAATGATGGGGCTGCATTGCAACTGCATGTTTTACTTAGACACAGATGAATGACATACATCAGCTACTGCTCATGCATGGTAGCTACATGCACACCACTACATGTACATGTGTGCTGGTCCTACATTCCTGTCATGTAGTCATGTTTGTATGCATTGCAATTGGTAGGCATGTGTGATGACATATATGACACATGGACTGTTGTATGATATGTTGGTTGTCATGGGTAACTGTTGCAGAGGGGAATGTTACCTCAGTCAACATTGCTACCTTATGTACTGTTAGCATTCAACAGCCATGGACCTACCTTCCATGTGCATGTGTGTGATTGCTGTAGCCACTTGTCTGCACAGAGGACTGCAAAAGCTTTGCTATGTACATATGCATTGTTTGTGTGTGGGCCATGAACATATCCACTGCGATTACATGTATGTCATATCCAAACATGAGTGTTTTCTGGTGTACAGTGACAGTCATCTGTTAAAGCTGTGTAAGACCCGGGGCCCCTGTTATGTGTAGAGCCAACCTGGTTATGAACTGTGGTATCATTGCATTGCATACCACATGATGGAACCCTGTCAGTACATGTGTAGTCTGCACAGTTGCTGTAGACCCATGTACAGTCCACTGGTCATGAGTAACATGGTGGTGTGGTAATGTATGGATGTGTGTTGCTGGTCCAAGGACATGGTGATGTCCAAGGGCTACATAGTAGACTGCGGCATGTACTACTGTGATCTACACCTGAGACATCTGTGATGGCTCTTGAGTGTGTACTGGTAGTACATGTGAGTGGCCTTCATGTACGTGGGGGCAGTAACTCCTGGAGCGGTCCGTCACAGTCCTATGGCCCACATGTCTGTATCTAAGGTATACAGTGGTAGTGTTATTGTGCACAACTGTGCCATATGCCAGGTGTTCCTCACTGCAGAGATGTCCGTATTCCCCATTGTTGGATCTGGATTGTCAGCTGTGATCACAAATGCTACCAGCTAGCACTGATGACCGGTGTCAGATGTGTGTAGTACAGCGTTCGTGCTAACAATGTTCACTATCGACACACTGTGCCCTTCCGTGTTTAGAATCCATGTGCATACAAGACAGCCCTTCGCTACTAAGTGTGTGAGCATTCCCAGTATGCCGTTGTGTAGATGGACACACAGTACATTCCAAACTGTGCCCTTCCGTGTTTAGAATCCGTGTGCATACAAGACAGCCCTTCACTACTACTAAGTGTGTGAGCATGCCCAGTACGCTGTTGTGTAGATGGACACACAGTACATTTCAAACGGACGTGTGCTACTAAGTGTGTGAGCATGCTCAGTGACACCTTGTGTCGGTTATGTGCCTCTGTGTATGGGCATGCCCATTGAAATCCTGTATAGCTATAGTGGTCATCCAGGCAACAGATGTCCATACCCCACGTCAGGATGGATTCCTACATTGAACACACTGGGACGGTCTTGAAGAGTGTACTGTCTGTGGCGTGCCTCGTATCCATGTAGTGTTGTCATAGTGCTCCGTAGATAGGCAGTTGTCCCGCTCACACCACTGCCGTGTGTTTGTCTACGTCTACCTTGGGGCAGTAATATGCTTTTAGACTGCTCCCTCTCCGTACATTCCCTATCGGCGTCTTTGCCTTTGCTGATGCTGTCATCCACCTAGAAGTATGCCTCTGGGAGTGCTGTGTTCCAGTAATCTCAGTAGCGCGTTCTTTAACTGTGTAATGCTGTAGTGTGATAAAGTAGTTAGGTGTATGTTCGACTCCCGGCCCTGCCAAGTGTGTGTATGTGTGTGTGTTTCCAGCTGCCTGGGACAGAGTAATGCTTTTAGACGGCTCCCTCTCCATACATTCCCTATCGATGTCTTTGTCTTTGCTGGTGATGTCATCCACCTAGAAGTATGCCTCTGGGAGTGCTGTGTTCCAGTAATCTCAGTAGCGCGTTCTGTAACTGCGTAATGCTGTAGTGTGATAAGGTAGTAAGGTGTATGTTTGACTCCCGACCCTGTCAAGTGTGTGTGTATTTCCAGCTGCCTGGGGACAGAGTAATGCTTTTAGACAGCTCCCTCTCCATACATTCCCTATCGGTGTCTTTGCCTTTGCTGATGATGTCATCCACCTAGAAGTATGCCTCTGGGAGTGCTGTGTTCCAGTAATCTTGGTAGCACGTTCTGTAACTGCGTAATGTTGTAGTGTGATAAGGTAGTTAGGTGTATGTTCAACTCCCAGCCCTGCAAAGTGTGTGTCTGTGTTTCCAGCTGCCTGGGGAAAGAGTAATGCTTTTAGACGGCTCCCTCTCCATACATTCCCTATTGGTGTCTTTGCCTTTGCAGATGATGTCATCCACCTAGAAGTATGCTTCTGGGAGTGTGGTGATGCCGAAACCTGGTAGCGTGTTCTGTTACTGTGTAATGCTGTAGTGTGGTAGATTAGACAGGTAGATGCTCGATTCCACGGCATGGCAGGTGTGTGTGTTTGGCAGTTATATCCTATGTGATATATGTGGGTGGCTAGCTGCAGGATATATTCAGTGTGTTTTGTTGCTGACCTATATAGTGTCCACAGCCCGCATATTCTGCCAAGACACTGGGTTGTCAACACATACATTTACCAACAGGTCTGGTGAGTAAATGTCAGCAGCCCTACCCTTACCCTTAATATAGTCTGACCCATGTGACACAACAGAACACACATGCCTTGATAGTAACAACACTACATGATGCAGGTGGCACATGTAGTTTCCTTTCCATGCCTGTCTAATGCTTTGCTGTCATGTGAACCACTGTTGTGATATAAATGCAATATCTACATATGTGTGTCCATGTATATGTGTGTATTTATATCTATGTATATATGTATACAAATAATATATATGATATATGTGGATATGGAGAGATAGACATAGATATAAACATATATGTCTGGGAAATCAGCACTACTGAATGTATGTGCCAGATGATCTGTACATGATAACCTCAGATGTATGTATATCTGCCATGGCGTAGAGGTAATGCACATCATCTGTTGTGTGCAGGGTCCCGGGTTGTAGTCGTGTAGACACTGGGTATTTTGTTGCTGGGAAGACCATGGGACATCGAATATGGTGATAGTAAGGCACCTGTTACCAGTTGTGTACAGATCTGAGCGACACTAAGCAGTGGTTATTAATTTGGAGGTTTGGTATGGGTCATATAACTATTCATTAGAAGACTATACTATGCAGATGAGGTTGACAATAGTGTATCCCATTTATCCCCAGGGTGTGATTCAGATACCTTGAGTGTATGTGTGTAGTTAACCAGGTGCAGGGCTCGAATATAGTTGACAGCATGGGAGGGGGGGGGTCAGGCATACTGTACGTACATTGCAGAACTGTGCCTCGGGAGTGCCCCTGCCTTAGCACGCCTAAGCTAGGGGTATGTCTATACTTGCCTGGTGACATTGGGAGTGACAACAGCAGTGGTGGGGTTGTCAGGGTGTACAGGCTGCACAAACAGGTGATGATCAGCACAATCAGCAGCTGACATGGCCAGCCCGCACCTGAACAGTACGGTAATGTGAGCAAGCATGCTACACACAGGTTTCTTCCACACTCTACACCATCGGTGTATACCTGCGGGACATTTCATGACACAATCCAACCAAATGAATAGGGCTGCAGCAGGCAACATAGACCATCATGTGCAGGAGGCTGAGGGCAGTGAGGATGTGCATGCTGCCGAACATCCCTTAGTGGGGTGACATAAGACTTTATAGACCCAGGGTAACTTACCAGGGGCTACATGAGCTGGGGTTGGTGGAGCACTGTGGGGTGGACAGAGACCTCCTACAGTGGCTTGTTGACCTGTGCCTGCCACACCTGACATCAAACAGGCCAAGGGAAACCCATCACAGTGGATACCTTGGTATGTGTTGGCCTGGGTATACTAGCCACAGTTACCTCACACAGCACAACTGGGGATGTCATTGGGGATCTCACAGGCATCTGCATCCAGAGTACTGTGCCAGTCCACAGACGCCATGTCAACACATGCTAGTGAGCACGTACATGTCCTCAACACATGTGATTAGTAGATCAGCAATATGCATCTCTTCAGCCACATGGATGACTACCCTGGGGTACTGGGTGCTATAGCCTGCACACACATACACATCACAGCACCACCCGGTGAGCGGGGTAGGGCCTACAGTCACTGCAGGGGCATACCCTCCAACAGCTAGGCCATATGCGATGGCCAGGGCATTACAATGAATGTGTGTGCTGTCTGCCCTGGAAGCTATGATGGTTCTGATATATGGCTTCTAACACATCTGTACCACACCTTTGCTAATATGGACATCCCCTACTGTGTCCTAGTGGGGGATGCTGGGTAACCACTGGTGTTATGGCCGATGACACCCAGCAGCAGTACACACACACCTGAACACTCACACCATAATGAGGTGGATGCACAGGTAGGACATGTAATTGAGCATGTGTTTGTAATGCTCAATTCACGGTTCTGGTATTCGGACACATCCGGTGGTGCCCTGCAGTATTCACTTGCTACATGCACACAATTTGTTATGGTATTTGCTATGCTACACATTCTGATCCTGCAGTAACGGTTGCTGCAGGAAAAGCATGGGGCAGGGCCACATGGCCCAACACCACTGCCAAGGCCTGTACAGGCACAATGTGACTTGGAGAAGGAACTACCTGAGCAGGGCCCAGACGGCGAAAGGCCGTGTACAGTATGACCTGCCCTTGGCAAAGAGGCAACACAAGGCATATGCACTGACACAGTAGGTACCCACAGATGTCCCCTCTCTGACCCGCACACAGTACAATGGATGCCAAACATGACACTACCTGTGCTCGGCCATGTATACGAGGTGCACTGTGTGCATCTGACATAGGCAGCCCTCCAGCACCGTCCTCAGATCCAGAACACCTCCATGGTACATCTATCGACATAAAAATTGGCAGTTGTATTAGAATGTGTATTTACCCATTGCTATGGTATGTATGTGAGCATACAAGAGACTTTGGTGGCCGACTGTTAGGGCAGCAGACAGTACACGTCCATAGTGGCACCATGACATCTGTAGCACATACGGGGCTCACAATGGTAGCCAGTAGTACACAGGGTGTCCTAACCCACTGCAGATTATGTGATGAACATCATGTGTGTCCATACAGCCTGCACACGTTCCATGCAGCTGGACAGGTGTGGACCACTACAGACAAATGATATACAATGGCCTATGGATATGCCCAATGAATGACCCCAACCCCCAAAGACACACACAGACTACAGCAGGCCAGGCAGTTTGATGTAGGTTGTGAAAGCTAGGACGTCCAACGCCATTGTGCAGGTATTTCACACTGGGATCTGACGTACACTGGTATCCCTCCAACCGGCAATTTAGGTAGGTCCACACACTAACATGGAGTACCTGGCATACCAGTACAGTAGCGGCAGATGTGTACAACTGTCAGCTGTGCCCCCCTGTCCAACCTACACATGTGAGAGTCATGTGCGCCACCCATGGTGCTGTGTAGGACTGTGGATGCGGTTCAATGTCCCCCCACGATATGCAGACATGTAGCAACTGTCAATGCCACATGACCATTAGCTACCCTGCAGACATAGCATGACACCTGTCTGTGTAGAACAGAGGGGTCGGCAACACAGTACTATCTGGACATGTGACACATGTGATACAGTTGTCCATACTTGGCATTCTCACACGCATGATGGTATGACGGTAATGTTGGTCAACAACATGCGTAACAGTCATACTGGGCATGCTCACACACTGACACACAGGATGGCCAGGCATGCATACACCAGTGGTCCGGACATATCTGCCAGTACATTGCTATACTGTTGGATGACTGCGAAGCATGGTGTGTGTGTGGTCTATTGTCTGTACATATGCCATGGTCTATTGTTAATTCATATGAGCTATGTGCTGTGCGCAGGGTACTGCTACCAACACATGAATAGGGTGGTTCTTTGTTTGCAGACAGACTGATGCCTTTGGATACGGACTGGGTAAGGCACATTCTAGCAGGTGGGAGCAGTTGTGCATGGGTTTGCACAGTGTTAAGCACTGTTGATCACTGGTTACAGCACCTTTTACCCGTTTAGACTCCACATTTCTTTGACAGTGCACTACTGACATACTGGTAGACAAACACGCTTACAGCCACTCGCTCACCAACATTTCTGCTTACATTTGTCACTCACGCTGGGTGTGTGTGATCCCTTGTGATGTGTATTACATTGGACTACATGACTACAGTATCGGGTATGTCTAACCATTTGGCGACAGTAGGCATTCGGCTGTACAAACTCGGCGGCCTGTCCAGTGACGTACTCATATGCGTGTTCCTCATACGATCTGCTCCCATCTGCCTGATACATGGGAACCGATACTCTGCAATGTTGACATGTGAATATCATTTTGTTAACGCAGCTGTCTGGCGAGTCATGCTACCGCATACCTACTGTACATTTCCCACCTTTCAGATTGCATGACGGGAGACTGCAGGAATGACACCTTTCCCACTTTGCATGGGACAGTCCCTCATTAGGCATATGTCATGTGACGATACTCTAGCCATTGCAACTGTCCTGATTAGGGGACATTCTCATATTTTATATGTCTGCAGTGGTTGCTTGTTACAGGTCTTGTATACCTGACACGTCGATATGTTATATGTAGTATTTTAAGCAACTTTACAGCTGCTAGACTACGCTTTGATTTGTGCAGATATGTATATTGCTATACTATGCATGGCTGTAGGTACGTTCTGCCCTGGTATGTCTGACATTTCTACAGAGCAGGTCCCACTTTGGCCATTCAGACTGGTGGCGGCCCTATAGATCCTATATGTAGATGTATATTGCCGTACTATGCATGGCTGTGGGTATGTTCTGCCCTGGTACGTCTGACATTTCTACAGAGCAGGCCCCACTTTGGCCATTCAGACTGGTGGCGGCCCTATAGATCCTATATGTAGATGTATATTGCTGTACTATGCATGGCTGTAGGTATGTACTGCCCTGGTACATCTGATATTTCTACAGAGCAGGTCCCACTTTGGCCATTCAGACTGGTGGCGGCCCTATAGATCCTATATGTAGAGCTATCACATGTGTCAAGGCAACACATACCCACAGCCAGTTGTGAACTGACTATTTCCAATGTTTGCATACATTAAGGTTATTCTTGTAGCATTATAATTGCTAATACTGTTTCCTATTACATGTAGCTGTTTTTGATACAACAAATTAATTTCTGACACCACTACACACAATATATGGCCTCCTTTCCTGAACTCACAGGCCATGTGCCATAACATTCATTTTGCAGGACACAACTGCCCAGACAGGTGTGTCACTCACAGGCGTTCAGGTGTGGAACCATCTATTATACTATCATCTACCTGAGGAGGTCATCAAATTATGCACTTTCC